>NW_017306894.1:260154-273671 GCF_000935625.1 Nanorana parkeri
ATATCTTCAGCTGTCTATTTCTACCGCCTGGGTGAGCACTGGCTTTGTCTAGACTACCTCTTTTGCTAGCTAGGACAGTACTATTACACATAATTTTTCCCATAATGTTATCCCCACAGGGTTCTGGGAAACACCGAGCTGGCGGTGGTCTATTACTTGGCAGTGTGGCTTTCAGGGTTACAGGAAATGTCCGTTGCGTGTTCGAAGAGTGACTTTGTCTGTAAACATGTTGAGAATTAATTTAGTTTTTTTCCAAACCGAAATTCCACACACACGCCATGTTATTGATTCTGTAAGGAGACCCCGGCACTGCTCTACGTCATCATCAAATCAATAGTCTACAGTAGTCATGCGCTATGTTACAGCTAGTGGCCTGCGGGCCTTTGCAGCATGCGGTGAACATCTACTAGTATGGCGTCCAGAATCAGAGCGGATCATCAACCGTCTTCACATCTTTTATTCACTCATACTAGTATGGCGTCCTAGCGTTCCTAAAATCACCGTACTAGACAGGACTGCTCCGCCACATCTATGACCAAAACCACTTTGCGTAAACCATCTCTTATTTATGTAACACAATGTCAGCTGCACATTTTTATTTTTTTAAAGTAGCGCAGAGGTGGAAGGCTTTATGATCAAAGGTGGTTCTTTCTAGGGCTTCAGCTCACAAAAAGTTGCTCCTGTGAGAAAGGCATCTGAAGCGCTTCTTGAGACTGACTCCTCAAAAACTGTGTTTGGCGCCCGTCAATGGAAAGCGAAACCCTTATACACTTTCCATGAATACCAATAGGCTAAAAGTGCAAGAAAGTGTTAGGTTGCTTCGCCTAGCCACCAAGACACCCCTATCAGACCGGGAGAGGCTTAGCAGATGCTATAGGCAGTTCTCGCAGAGTGCAACTTGTCCTTTCATGTAGTCCCTGCATGGACAGACCCGCTTGTGGTTGGGGTGGGACCCCGCGCAGCTGAATAATAAGAGATCGCCTTGAAAGATGCAATGCTTCTTGTTATCATCCATGGACGGGACCACGATATCGTTTGCAACGTCGGAGGTCTGGCATTGAATGTTGAATCTGGGGATGAAATAAAACGTTAACAGGTCACTGTTCTATAATACGTGCAGTGTGGCTATTACACATTGGACATTGTTAAGCAAGGAACCATTGCTAGAACCCCATGTATCTGGTATCAAAAGTTTTTACCCAAATAAGTCCCGGTGAGGCAGGGCGGACAGCGGGCCGCAGCCCCGGGAGGCAGGGCGGACAGCGGGCCGCAGCCCCGGGGCAGTGAATGAGTGCAGCAGGCCATAGTGCCAGATGAAAGCAACAACAAAGTGCTACACAGGGCAGAGCCATGAACAGACCATTGGTGCCCTTCAAATGCGGAGGTGCTACAACCTTTGCTGAGCATGTAAAGAGCCCACTGTCTGGTGGATGCATCTTCCCTGCACTAGTAAGGGGCCAGAAATTATGTACATAGCATCACAAGACAGTTCTGTCTAAACCAAGGTTGGGGAGCTGCCTTAGAGTTGGAACCTACAAGTCACAGGATGCCAGTCTCTTGGTTTTCCCAAACATACACTCAAGTTGCACTTACTTGGCCAGATCTCTGTCTTTGTTAAGATGCTGAAAGTACGAGGGCTCGCAGATGAGCTGATTCTCCTGACAGACTTGCTTACACGACTTTCCAGGTTCTGCAAGTATCACTTGAATGGCATTTAATGGAGGCCACATGACTTGTCCATGGCAGAAATCCTGAAAGAGAGAGACAGCTTAATGACTCACTTGAAGAACTAGGGCTGCAACTACAGACATTCACCTCCAGGTGGCAGTCAAGTGCTAGGAATTCTCAAACTGAATACACTCACACCTAATTATCTCTTACATGGAGGGATTCATGTTTTGGTCTTTAAAGGAGAACTATGGGGTCAGGGCTTTCCCCCATAGTTCTCCTAAGGGTCAGGGGAGGACACAAACTAGCGTTCTCTCGTGACCCAAAGCTCAGTATACAGCGAGCCACAGCTCGTGGTATACTGAGATGCCGCAGCCGGGACGGATCTCGACAATACTGTCTGAATCCACCCAGCTGGCTCTGCCTATCCAGAGGCAGCTCCAGCTGTACCCGCCCCCTCCCCCGTCTGTTTCGCCAGTCAGTGCTGGAAGATCGGACAGGGGAGGGGGGAAATCCCAGCACGAGCCATGAGTGACAGTCACGGCTCTCTGCAGGGACATGATCGAGAAGTGAGCGAGCGATGGTATGTGTTCGATCACTTCCGATCTACTGAGCCGACCTGTGACAGTTTCATTGTCACTGGTCGGCTCAGATTATGAGTGAGTGAAAATGACTCGCCTCTGGAAGAAAAAAGTAAGGGGCACTCCCCAAAGGGACATGGATGGTAAAAAAACAAAAAACCTGACAGCAGTTTCAACCTTTCCTCTTTAAACATACTGTAAATCGCCTAAATCTGGGGGGACAGATGTCTGCTTCCCAGGCGTGCACACCAGCTGAAGCTAATACAGGGCTGTCTGAATGGCCCTGACAAAGTGTTAATTTATGCCGCATTAAGGAGCATGCAACAGGGTCACTCCAGGACGGGTGTAAAAAGTGTCTAGAATTAAAGAGCCTTCAGTGTCGGGTGATTCAGCCCAGCAAACTTCTCCTAATAAGTACCAATTCTGGGTGGTCTGAGCTTTTAAAAATACAAAACATTTGCAACATGTTGTACTGCATTAAAATGCCTGCGAAACAAGGACAACCTAAGACACGTATACCCTAGGAACAAAAACAACCTGTGTCTAATTATATATGCCCAATTAGAGTCATCTCATCATTTTTGGGCTCCAGTTAACAAATAGTTAACCTTCAGCCTCGCCCCCTAAAACTGTATACCGCCTAAGCACCGAGATCACCCCAAACCTTTACACCCCCCAAGCACAGAGCACCCCTAACCTGTATACCCCCAAGCACAGAAAGCATCCCTAAGCTATATACCCCCCAAGGACAGAGTACCTCTAACATGTACACCTCTAACCTGTATAACCCCAAGAACAGAAAGCACTCCTAACCTATATACCCCCAAGCACAGAAAGCATCTCTAACCTATATACCCCCCAAGCACAGAGTACCCCTAACATGTACACCCCTAACCTTTATACCCCCAAGAACAGAAAGCATCCCTAACCCTTATACCCCCAAGCACAGAAAGCATCCCTAACCTATATACCCCCTAAGCACAGAGCACCACTAACCTGTATACCCCCAAGCACAGAAAGCATCCCTAACCTACATACCCCCGAGCACAGAAAGCATCCTTAACCTATATACCCCCAAGCACAGAGCACTCCTAAACATGGAACACCCGTAATCCTTAAGACAATATTACTTTTGTGTCAAAACAAACCCATACCATAGCTTATGAAAAAATTAGATGCCAATATTCAGCACCCCTAAAGGCTGGCACCATAACACCCAAACGTCTATGCTGACCCCAGCTGCCCCCATCCATCACGACACTTGACTTATTTTGCCTGGCAGAACGTTTGCGCTTACCTGTTTCTCAATGAAGGCATTCACCCGCTGCAGCATGCCCTCGCATGTGAATTCAATGGGCAGGTAAGGTTCATTCTGTGAAGAGCAAAAGCCGTGTAACTTCATTTGTCACTTCAAGGAACAATCAGCAGCTCAAGTGAAACTGGATTAATATTTCAGTACAAATGTCGACTCTTCTGTGCTAACAGAGCAGAACCTGCTGACCTGACCAAGTGTCTGGCTTCCTTGAACAACTTATCGCCTCATAAAAGCCAGTATTTACCAAGTATCCCCCGGGGTGGGGCATCTTCTTGGCACATGCACACTGCACGCACAGACTAGATACTTATAAATGTTTTCTGAACAAGCCCTGCCATGCTGATAAAACTATGAATGGCTATTATAAAATGTTAAATGACTGCACATTCTATTGTTGCAAACAATCGTTCAATAAATTCCACCCACTATTACTTAACTTACCTATGCTCCCCCACCCATCTTATTTGCCCCAAATCTAATCCCTCCATCAATCAGACTTTTACATTACACAGGGTTAAATTAATTATTGCAACCCTCATGAAACAGTGTCCAGGCCTGGCACTTGGTGGTGGTGGTTTCATTATTACAACCAAAAGGTTATTAGGAGAACCTGTCACCTTGCCCCAGAGTAAGAGGTCTACTTAGTGCCTGGTTCCTTTTAGACTGACTTCGGTTTTATTGGCTTCATCCTGTGTGGTTGGGGCATTTGCATGACATGGGTTAGGGCTGCAACCAACTAATCGAATAATCGATAATAGTTGTCAACTATTCCCTCCATACCGGGAGGAGGGCACAGCAAGCAGTAGCCAGGTGCAATAGCCAGCCTGCTGCTATTGCAACAGCCCACTACCAGCTGTATTTACATCCAGCCACCGCCTGTGAAATCTTGCCACTAGCAGTTGTCCTTCCCTGAATCTGTATGTGCGTTATAATTAATCGAAATTAATCGATTAAAAAAAATTTCGATTAATCGAACAGGAAATTTTTTATCATTACCAGCCCCAATATATATATATTTAAATAAAGGGAGTTGTGTTGTAGTGCCATTCATTTCAGTAGCACTCCAAAATGCGCCTCCCACCCAGTGTGATTGCACACACTGCAACGCACGCTACAGCAATGACTTGTGTTCCAGTGCGATTGCAAACAAGTGTGCATGCAGTTTTACTCTGAAGTAAACTATGTTTGTAACTGCATTTGGGTATTTTATTTTAAATTAAGGATGGTAATTTTTTTTTAATGCGATCGAAATAAGAATTGGCCAACTAATCGATGAAAATAATGAGTTGCAGTCCTAACATGGGGTGTTCTTTAAGGACTTGTGTCCTAGCTTGGAACACCTATAATAAAAAACATGAAAAGGAGGCGGGGCCAGTAGGATAAACTAGCTACAGGTTAATAGAAGACATTACATCAAATACTAGATCCATATTGATAAACACAGACAGAAAAGACAAGAAAAAGAATCATCATATAGAACCTTTTGATTCAGTATGGCTTTCACCGCCTTCTCGACTTCCTCTGGATTGTTGATGTCCACCGTCCAGACATGAGGCTTGCCGATGTACACTTCAGCGTACGGGTGCTGGGATGTGAGCTGTGACAAAAGATTTTACATACGATAAAGCACGTCTAAGGGTCAGAATCAAAAAGCTTTTTTTTTTTTAGTATTGGCAACAGTGGGGAAGGGTTAGAAGTTTTCTCTATCTTTGTCCCTATGTGTAAGAGTCCATCATTCTAAAATGATGGGTGTCTGACAGAACACGAAGCGAGGGGAAGTTTCCCCATTCTGTGTCGATTTGATGAATTTCAGTACAGGAAGCGAGAGCAAATTTTTCCAATCCAAGTATATTTCATAGGATTCAGTATAGGAAGTTAGAGGACATCTCCCCATTCCATGATTGGATTCAATACATGAAGATAGCCCTGGAATGGGAAAATTTCCCTTAAACTTTACTGAATCCAATCAAATAGATGCGGAATAGGAAGATGATCCCCAGCTTCCTGTACTATAGCCCATCAAACTGGAAGGGGAAGATTACCCCTACTTGATGGGTTTCAGTATAGAACATTATTGAAAAGTGTTACATGTCTATCTTCATGTATTGAATTCAAATAGACATGGAATGGGAGGATTCCTCCAACTTCCTGTACTGAATTATATGTAATATACTTGGAATGGAGAGATTTCCTCCTCAGAAGCTCACTTGATTTCTGGCAGGAATTTTTTTTTTTATGCGCAGCTTTTTAAAGGGATACAACACAAAGGGAAGTGAGCAGTGATGTCATCTGTTCCTAGTAGGGATGCACCGATATATCGGCCGCCCCGAAACATATTGGCTGAATATTGCACTCTTGGCTAAATGCCGAAAGTGCCATTTTCCTGCCGATACATCGGCGCATCCGTGCTTTTCCTCCCCACTGAGCGCTACTCTGTCCCAGCGGAGAGGAGAGAAAGGTGTGACAGCCGGCCAAGCGCTGCGGGAGGAGAGCGCTGTGAGTGGCCGGTGTCTCCCCTTCCACACAGCTCAGCCTCCTGTCACAGTCCGGCAGAGCGGCGGTGTGGGGGCGGAGACAGCGCTATCACAGAAGGCTGAGCTCTGCTCCCTGCTCCTGTTCATTCATAGTTGTAGTTATAGTAAACATACTCTGTCCTCATGTTATGAATGAACAGGAACACTCAGGATTCCTATTTATTGATAACAGGGGATACAGAAAAAGAGATTGAGGACTTTGTGTTCTCAATCTTTCTACTTTAAAAGGGAAATGTCAGGGGTCTGTTTAGACCCCCAATATTTCCCTGAAGCCCCTAAAAGTAAAAAAATCTAATATTTAATAAAAAAATGAATACAAAATATTTAAAAAACGTATTAAAAAAATAAATATATTTTAAAAAATTGAAAACATTTAAATAAAACATTTTTCGGTTTCGACCTGACTTTTTTAAATTTCTGTTTCGTTTTTGACATTTCTATTTCGGTGCACCTATGGTTCCTAGTAAATGGGAAAACCTGTTCGTTTCCAAATGATACAAAACACAGTATCCTGAATCAAAGCTCCAGCCACCTAGGAAAGTGGAGTGAGAAACCGGCACTATGCATCGCAGAAGAACTCACCTCCCGTAGAGTTGGCTTCCCTTTGAAGAAATCTGTATTTCTGCTACTTTTCGGAGGAACAAACTTGGGGTTCAGGAAAGCGCAGCCGTTCGCAATGGCTTCCAGGGGAGCCGGCCCTTCATAGGGGAATCCGAGGCCAACAAAGAGCTGAAACAAAAATAACGCGCTTACTCATGGAGATCGGGGCAAAGACTTTCAAGCTAATTAACAAACTGCTGGAAAAGCGATTTCCTTTACCCTGTGTTTACCATATTTTCTGCATTTCCATCAGGGTTCATTTATACAGCATGCATTCAAGAAGTGTGTGCAACTGAAGGGGACAACAGACCAAGCTTCAGTGTGCTGGGTTTTGTGTAACTTGTATGTGGAGAACAATCACCAGAAAATAAGCAATCTACCACAAGTTCAACTGACCAACAGAATACTGTTGATTGCAAAGTATAAACTGGGCAATAAATTGAAAGCGTCAACACAGTTTACTTAGTCAAGAAAATGAAAAAAACACAACAAAAAAACAAATTTTCTCAAAAGCATTCAGATTTTCCTTGCCGTCAATCAGAACCACTATGAAGGTTTGAACGCTTAATTGCATATGGCTAGCTTTAAAAGGGACTCTGCCATAAAAAAAAAAAAAAAAAAAAAAAAAGAGTTCAACAAAGGGCAGGGTATTAATATGTCCCAGCCCGGCTGATGTTGACTCTGATCTCCTGCCGATGGGAAATCACAAAAGTGAGCATGTGGCAAGGTCATGACTTGGGAAGTTCAAGGGAATAAAGGTCGGCCTCCCGTCAACACATTGGAAGTTTCAGAGTCACCCGGGGTCACAGGCAGACATTCTTCGGACACGTCCAGGTCTGTGCGTGCCATGAACAAAGCTCCGAGTAGCACATGACATTTCATAAAAAGGGACTCTTCAAATGCTGCAGAAGGGAAGTCACCTGAGTGCACACTGTTCTGCCCATCCAGAAGAAAAAAAAAAAAAACACCTGACACGGCTGGACTAAAAATGTAAGCCCAAATCATGCATCTGCCTCTGGCTATCAGAGTCTAGCAATGCCTCATGGGACTTGTAGTTGCATCACAACTGGAGTGCCAAAATTTGCCTACCCTTGAACTGAAGAGTCAACACAAAAGTGGCTTCAACTACATGGCAGTATGGAAGCAGGCAGTGGGGATGGAAATGGACAGACGGAGGAATATCTGTAGGAAATGAGCCTAAAAGGTGTCTTTTGTGCCCACATATCATTAGATATTTTAGTCCTGTACACCCCTGTAGAGACCAAAGCTGGAGTATGCATCCCTGTCTCTATACTGAACACCTAACCCATCAGATGAAAATTTACCAAATTGACACACCACAAGGCTGAAGGCCATCTGCAATAACAAACACCTGGCAAAGTGGGCAGTCAAACTAAACTTTGTAGTGTAGCCCATAAGAAAAAAGCAAAAAAAAAAAAAAAGTATTGTAATTGGTATCAGCGAGTACCTGAGGAAAAGTATTGATAGTTGCACTCTATCTGCAAAAAAATGGTATCAGTGCACAGGGATCCCAACCTGAAAGTAATTTATGGGAGGTGCCCTCTGTCCGCCCCCCCCCCACAGGGGGTTGCAACAAGGGAGCACCCCCCTGAAATGATACCCTGTTTCCCCTAAAATAAGACCTACCCCGAAAGACATAGCACTATTTTTCAAGATACCTGTAATATAAGACCTACCCCGAAAATAAGACCTAGTTTGGTGGTAGCATGTTAGGGGGAACTTGAAGAGCAGGAGAGATGGTATCAGCCTGCAGGGACATACTGTATTAAGGGGATGACAGGGGACTCCCTCCGGCCAGCGCAGTGACAGGGAGCACGCCAGTACCATACTTCACCAACTGCTGTCCCTGAAGGCATTGCTTAATGTAATGTGTACCGGTAAATGGTACCGTACTTTACCGTGCTGTCCACTGTCTGATGTCGTCACTGCTGCACCGCTAGTACCACTGCCCCTGATGGCAAAGGAAGGCGGCGCTGTAGAAAGCAAGGCTGTGGCTGCAGATCGAGCAGAGCCGCATTAGCTGATACTTCCTCTATAGCGCCGGTTACTGTGACAGGTGGAGTGATGCCAGATAACTTTGGATTGTTGTTCACGAATAACTTTAGATTGTTGTACATTTTGCTGCACATTAAAAAAATAAAGACATCCCCTGAAAATAAGACCTAGTGTTTTTTTGGGGGGCAAAAAAAATATAAGACAGGGTCTTATTTTCGGGGAAACACTGTAGCAAGCAATTGTGCTGTAAGTTTGAAAATGACTTGCTAAACTATTGCAGACTTTCCAAACTTCACAATTCTGTTGCACAATTACAGCAAGTCTGCATTGCAAGTCTCCAGACCAACGTGCTTTGCAAAAGTGCTGTAACACTTGCAGAGCTCTTGCTAAGATCTGCAGGACTCTTGCTGTAGACTTGCCAAGCAAATTTGCTACAAATTCAAAACGTGTCAACTAGAACGTGTGCTGCGAGTGTTCTGCAAGTCTACAACTTGCCAGGAATGTGTGCAGCAAGTTACAAAGAATTACAATTTAACCCTGGAACAAGTTTGTGGCAAGTTATCCTTGCTATCTGGGTGCTTCCCTTGCTATCTGCTGTTTTTTTAGTGTTCCGACAGCTGCTGCCGTCAGAATAAAAAACAAACAAAAAAAAAGCATAGGAATGAATAGCTAGATTGCTATTGGCTAGTTCAATTTGCAATAGCAAGCTGGCTATTGCACCAGTCCTCTGCTGCTGTCTGTAAGGCCCCATTCACACACGAATTGGCCTGCACGTACAGCTCCGTACCAAGTAGCTGCCGGGAAGGACAGGTGCTGCGTGTGATTAGAACGCAGCCCCCGTCCTTCTCTATGGGGCTAAGCGGCCGTACGCCCCCCTACGCTCACCTCATTTGCAGGTCCGTATGGGTGCGGGTGATCGTATTCATATGCCGCCGGAATGGATCCTGTATGCGTCCTGGCCAGAAAACCCGCACCCCTACGGACCTGCAAATGAGGTGAGCGTACGGCCGCCTAGCCCCATAGAGAAGGACGGGGGCTGCGTTCTAAAATCACACGCAGCACCTGTCCTTCCCGGCAGCTACTTGGTACAGCCCCGCACGGAGCTGTACGTGCAGGCCAATTCGTGTGTGAATGGGGCCTAAAGGAGGACCTCATGGAGAACTTCAGGTCCACCTCTGTTGATTGATCAGCAGTGGGCGGGTGCAATAGCTAGTCTGATATTGCCTATTTCCATTTGAAATAGCTAATAGCAATCTAGCTATTAGTTTCTATTTTTTTTTTCTTCTGACTGACTATGTTAAGAAAAACAAAAATACAGCAGAGAAAGGTTTACTCTGCTAGATAAAGCAGAGTAAACCTTTGAGGGAAAACATGTTTCTCTCCCGGGTGTCCAGGAGCCACTATCTAATAGCGGGAGACTCCCGGAACATTCGGGAGAGTTGAGATGTCTGCAGTGCATCCTTGATTCATATATTAAGGCTGTATTCACATGGGGTGCTCTGGAGTTCCTGCTGCAATAACCTATGGAGTCTTGCGCCAGGATTCCCAGGTTTCCCTGTTAAAATGCGGCCAATGTGCCCATCCAAGTTAATGCGTGACAGCGTAAGCAATGCAGATGGGGCTGCCAGAGAGTGGGAAGACACGTCCCGAGATTAGGCAGGGAGATCCCCAAGTTGGAAAATCTTCCTGTTGAACAGATGGAGCTTCATATCATATTTACCCCTTAGAAAGTCACAAATAGTGTCATCGCGGCAGGTGTTCCACAAAATAAAAAGCGTTGCTTATTTTTGGCAAGAATTTATTAAATGTGAAAGATCTGCATTCTTTACATCATCCCTGCATCAAAGTATTCCGAGTGTATGCAATAACGTTTGCATACAACAGTGCATTATAAACTATGTTTGATGTTCTGCCCAGCTCTTAAAGCAATACATGGCATTATTTGCACACTATATTTGCTCAGTGTTACAGGGAAAGTGTTCTTTTGATTGGAGAGGAGTGGCAGTGTTGTGATCCGCTTGCATAGCACTATAAGGGTTTAGAGGAGTAAATAGATGGGATTAGTGCAGCATTATGCTGAGAACACACGTTCTATTATTGGTGACAGCACAGCCTGCTCTCCTGTAAACAGTATAATGCACATTGTGACTTTAGAGATCATTGTGAGCCACATCAATGCTGCACGTCACAAAAACCTGACCGCATTCTGAACAGAAACCCAATCTACGGCTGTCCAATATGTATGACATTGTAAAGGCCGCAAAAAATTATAAATAGAGATTGCCAAAGATTCCAGCTTGTGTAAGCCACATCCCCCCGCCGATAATTATACTATTTTGCCTGTTTGATATGAGGCCAGCCCTTTTTAGCTGCACTTTATAGAGAACAATGAACCTTTGATATCTCCACCAGTCCCTAAAGAAGTTTACAACCAAAAGTCCCCATTATACAAAGTATCAAGCATGACAAATAGGGATGCAAGCCCACTGGAAAAAAAAACCCAAAACATATGGGATATGCTTTCTCAAAATAATCTGCATTTGTCCATCCACTCCTGGAATAAACAGCTCTGCCAGCCCAGGAACCCGACTTACCTACTGCAGTTAAAGAAGTAGTAAACCTTCAACAGACATGGCAATAGTGGGTCACCTGGAGGTGTTTTCCATAATGTGTTTGTATGCACATCAGCGCATTATGGGTGACTAGCATAGAGGCGATCGCCTCCAGTGCTGCCATATTAGCCCTTTCTTCCTCCGGAGTTGCTATCTTTCATCTGATCTTCTTCCAGGTTTAGGGTCTCCTGCTTTAGCATCTTTGGGCAGATTGGCCGGGCTGGGCTGATGAAACTCCCATGCATGTGCACAGGAGTTACTTTATTTCGGCACAAGACCTTGCTGAGCTTGGAGCACTGAGTTGCGCATGCAGGTCACCAATCTTTAAGCAACATAGCTGGGTCACCTCCCCAGCCCCTACCTATGACTGGACAGGGAAGGAGCAGAAACAGGCACTTGAGGTCATCCCTCTGCTCTTCTAACAGGTCAGCAAAACTGAATGCAGGACACCCGACTGGCCCCAAGCGCTGCCCTTCTTAGTCTGTGTTGCTGTCCAGATATATAATACACAACTGCATTCATTAGTGTTCCTTATAACTGCCTGTAAACTGGGATAGATGCATGGTGTGTTGTCAAGCCAGTACCTTGAAAAAAGTCAGTATACCCAAAAGTGATATTCTAGCTATAGGTGGAGTCACGTAGCCCAAATCACCCATTGGATCGCACAAGCTTTAGGAGCCCCCGATAGCAGGTTAAGTGTGTCCCTATACGCCATGGAATTCTGGGTGATTTTGATGAATGCCGAGTGCTCTTACTTCCCTTGGTGCGTTCTTGAGTGGGGAAGCCATTCAAAAACAGAGCTGGCAGAGCACGAGCAACGGAAAAACCCAACTTGTTTGAAACAGATCTGAATAATAGGTCATAGAATATAGCCGCTAGGCAAATCAGCGACCCTTGGGAGTGTTAATTACCATCCACTTCCCCTATGATGATACAGGCTATTTTAATACCTAGCATGATAAATAGGAAGTATTCCTGTTATGTTTGCTGCTATGGGAACGACAAACAAATATTTTGGTCCATATTCCAAGTGTTTACATTGTTCTCTCCTACCTAAGAGACTGCAGGCTGTTACAAACCGGGTCCTCAAACCTCGTTGTTTCCTATTGGATGGTATGAATTGTTAATGTGTTTTCTGCATATCCAGATATAAAGTGCTATGCAACATGGAGCCGTATAACTAAAAGATAAATTGTATAAAAGCCTAAAACCGAGCTAAAACTAATATAATCCAATATGCACTAAATACAAGAGAAATGTGTATTCCTACTTCATTCTTAGGGGTCTCTTTATAAACAATTTGCGGAATCATTCACCCTGCGAATCTGTGATCTTTCGTTCTTTGCAAACATTCTTCATATTTTCTTATTTTCAAATGTTGCAATTTAATACCACATTATGGCCACCGGATGGCGCATAGGCACAGAAAAAAGTATGCATTTTCTATTTTCCACAGTTCTATCTAATAGACTTTGAGAACTATGAAGGAAGTGCTTTTCACTCCCCTCATAGTTCTAGCCGACCTGTGACAGACTGTCACAGTTTGGATCAGTAGATCATGAAGTGAGCAAACACATACCGGCGTTCACTCACTTCCCGATCCTGTCACGGCCCTCTGCCCTGACAGGGGAGGGACTGGATTCCCCGGAACGGACGGGGGAGGGGGCTGGTACAGCTGGCTCTGCCTCTAGATAGGCAGAGCCAGCTGCCACTCACGCACCTGGGCGGATCCCGGCATAATTGTCTGGATCCGCTTCAGCGTTTCAGTACACCGCGAGTGGTATCGCTCGCGGTATACTGAGCTTAAGGTGACAGGAGGACGCTAGTTTGTGTCCTCCCGTTACCCTAAGGAGAACTATGGGGAACTATGGGGAAAAGCCCTAACCCCATAGTTCTCCTTTAATGTATTACATTACATTACATTCCAAATAACATTCGGCTTGTAGAGAAAATACACTAGGAATGTTCGTTTTTTCAATGAAAACAGATATTTGCAGGACAAATGGCTCTGCGAATTGTTTATAAATAGACCCGTTACTGTACTTTTTTTTTACAGATCTATGCATCAATTTAGTATGAAACAAATCCAGCACTTTCCTGTAATGAAGACCAGTCACTGCTGCACTCATTCCTAATGCAGAGTGCCCAGTCATGTATCCGCACTCCCCCCCGCCCCCCCCGCCAGGGCCCA
>NW_017306894.1:273932-304224 GCF_000935625.1 Nanorana parkeri
CCGCCCCCCCCGCCAGAGTCCAGGCTTGTGTGCCTGGACTCCAGCTTTAAAAACAGAATGCTACATTGATGCAGAAACTCTGGAAATCCTATCCTTTGGCAAGTAAAGCATTAAGTAATTCCACTTTATTTTGCCATCTGAATTGTGTTCCCCATTAAAAGCATGCTGCAAGACATACTGTACCTGCAATTGCCTTAAAAGATAAGTGCAGGCAGCTCTTCTCATAATTTTTACTGTCAGGGGCAGTTTTACCAGTCTGGTAGATCACTTTCTAGTCCGTGCAAACGGAACACATTCAGCTTTCATAATTACCATATTTTGTGTTCCATAAGACGCAGGGAGGTCCGGTGCGCCTTATGGAGCACTTAACAGACCGTAGCTTCTGTCACAGCTTCTGTGACAGAAGCTGCAGTTAGTGACTGTCTCAGTTATCACACAGAGCAGACGAAGAACGGCCGTTCTTAAGGTGGCCATACACTTTACAACCCTCGCAAGACCTCAGTCTTGCGAGGGTTGTAAAGTAATTTAAAAAAACGTACGATCTGCCCATCTTGGACAGGCAGATCGTACTTGCGATCCAATGACTGCAATGCTGAACGGGTAGTGTGCGCGTGCGCACACCGGCCCGTTCGGCATTTGTCTCCCGAGCACCGGTCAAACTGGTTTTCAAGCATGCTCCTTAGACAAAAGACGTGCGACCGTAAAGTAGAAACGGTCGCACGTCTTCATTCACACTGCTCGATTCTCGTACGATCGCGGGATTTCCCACGATTCACATACGAGAATCGTGCAGTGTATGGGCACCTTCAGTCTGCTCTATGGTGATCTTGATCACCGCCGCTGCTCAGTTTTAATACAAGTGGTCTAATCATATCACTTGTATTAAACAGGCAGTGGCTCCAACTGTACATTTAGCTCTGCTTTAGCAGGGCTAAATGTACAAAAAAACTACTCGCCCGGCGCCCGAAACTGCATGTCTCGGGCGTCGGGATTCGCTCCATAAGACGCAGGCACATTTTGCCCCTCCTTTCGGGGGGGAAAAAAGTGCGTCTTATGGAGCGAAAAATATGTCCATTGCAGCTACAGTAATAAAACCTTTCCTGTGCGATCAAGGTCCATCTCACAGCGAGGAAACTGACAACTCACTTTAGTTTCCCGGAGCAGAAACTGCAGATCCCGTCCACTCAAGATCCCATGATTCTTCACATAATGGGGCATGTGGACCATGCCCTTCTCGTGGACAGTGCCGTGTACCTCCATGTAGGTGTGGATGATGTCCAAATACGTGTTCTTGTCCTGTGAAAAAAAAAGACAGCACTAGATAAGTACATGTAAATGAGGTGACTGCACAATTCCACCCCAGATGGCAGTTGAGGGCCACCAGAACAGCACGAGAGCATCGTGACTAGTAATGTAACAAGCGATTGTGGGTAAAAAGCAGAGGAGGCGGCATTCATTGAATGTTGCTTCAATTGGTTTTATTCTTATAAAAATAAGAAAAAAAAGCGGACAAAGCACCTTGTCCTTGTAAAATATGCATTTGTATATTCTAATAGTCTTAAATGAAAGGTACTGAAGAATATACTGTTTCATGCCAAGGTGAAAACAGATCTAAGCAAAGTAAATTGCAGTTCAACAATACCTGACTGCATAAGTATACACACCAGTGACAAAGTCTACTGTGATTCAGGATCAGTTTTCCCTGGCCTACTCACTACTCCATTCCCCTTAGTGTATCTAAACCTGAGAACATACATGTAATATACTGCAAGCTGCATTACATTATTTGTTATTGGGTTTAGATATACTTTAAGCTTCCCTCCATATGGTCCAGCCACTAAGCCACCAGGCTGACTAATCTCTGCATTCATTCTTTTCTGCGGAGGTCTGGGTGGACGGATGGATAGATAGATAGGATATACCATATGGGTTTGGTTAAACTGCAGACAATTACTCTTAAGGTGACCTCCAATCAAGGTTGAGGAGGATTTAAATGGGGGGAAAATATATTGTAAATATATATACACAACGAGATAATCAATATTACTCACGTCACCTCACAGTGGTCATAATGTTATGTCTGATCGGTATGTATAAATTTACACACACACAAACTTGTTTCCTTGTATTGAGCCTGCATTGATCAATGCAACTACAGTAGTGTGAACTTATGTGCAAGACCGGTCTGTCACCTGTACTGAGCAGTCAGATTCTCCGGTGGAAATCTGGCAGTACTTTAAAAGCAAACTCAGTCGATTTATATTTCACACAGATAAATGAAGCCCTTGTAGTGCACACAAGGCTTTTAGGTTCTGATCTTTTCTCCTGGTCAGCATGTCATTGCCACTGAAGCATCCACATGGACCAGACAGAGCTATTGCCTTATTAAAGTGTACCTTTACCTTAAGCCAATACTTTTTTTTTTTTAATTGAGCAGGGAAGGGTTAAAACTCCCGCCAGGTTTCTCCTGCAATCCATAACTCTGTTGGGGAGATTTAGGGTGGCCATAGACTGCGAACTTCAGGCGGTTCTTGCGGATCCGGTTGAAGTTTGCACAGTGGGTGCTGTACCCTTTTGGCCAGCATCCCTCGATCAGCCTATCGAAGGAGCCTTTGTACAAACAGAGGCGGCTCCGTTAGGGTATTGAGACATTGGCCGGCGGCTGCTGTCCAAATACAAAAGAGACAGCGTGGGCTCCCCAATTAACACGCTCATAGCATTGGAGGAATCTGCTCCATTTTTATCGTTCAGCCTGCGGGTTAAACAAAATCAATAAATAAGCAAGGGTGAAGCTCTCCATACACTGTCTCTTTTCTTGCCAATGGTCTCACCAGACAGGGGGAACAATCTAGATTAACTCTCACTTCTGTGTCACTCTTGCAAAGGAGCCCTGGATTGCAGTAAAAATCTAATGTGTTCCAACCCTTTCCCACTCTACCCACAACTGGACATGCACTTTAAATGCCAGCACCTTGGATGTCACTGCAGCCTTGCAGGGCCGAGATGCGGCATCGGCTGTTTTCTCAGTGGCTGTGCAGCAGCTGCCTCCAATAATACGGAGGATTTATGACATGTGGAATGATTTTTGGATAGAGGTTGTAAACTGCTTAAGCCACTGGAAACCACTTGTGCGATTTACGGCTTGCCTCTGCCAGAGCTTTTGGTAAGAGTAATATTTAAACAGAGCCTTTGTGAACGCCCACGGGCTGGTTAAACATTTGAATGCTGCCATGATGTTTTTATATTAAAGTACGTTCGCCTCTGTCACATTTCCAGCGTGTAACAGGTTTAACAGGCATAACTTCGGCAGGATTTTAAATGCTTGGAGTAAACAAGGGTGAAGCTAGTCCAAAACCAATATGGCAATTATATACGATGACAATTATATTGTAAGTAAATTGTTATAAGTTCAAGTTGGATTTGTGCCGAGAGACTTGTAGCCATTCTTTAATGTTTCAGTCTAGACGCTGGCCTATCTTGGACGGCATTGTTGCTGTTGCTGAGAGCAGACAGCTTTTTAGTTGCTAAAAAACTCTTTAAGAGTATGTTATTCCACTTAGGTGGCACAGGTCCCCTGGTGAACCTGCCCTAACAGGATTCCATGAAGCCGCTAGCGCTTGGATGACAGTGGCTGGACAGTGTTGTAATGCAAAAAATCCAAGGAGAGTGAAAATCAAAAATTTAAATAAAAACGTTTTTTTTTTTTTTTTACACCAATTAATTAAAGTTCATCTTCAAGGCTGCAGATTAGCATGGAACCATCGCACATGAAATAGATAAGGATAGGGAGAAGTAAAATCACATAATGGTAGTTAGCACTTCCGCCTTGCAGCACTGGGGGTCCCCAGTTCTGGTTCCAAACAGGAAACTATCTGCAAAGTTTGCATGTCCTCCTTGTGCTGGTGTGGGTTTCCTCCCAGACATGCTGAAAGGTTAGTTGGCTCCTGTCTAAAATGGGCACTGGTATGTGTGATAGGTAAATTAGATTATTGTAAGATCCTTCAGGGCAGGAACTGATGAGCACCAAGAATAAGATGCTGCTAGTTTTTAGTACTGAGAATAAGTGCAAACTCAGAATCTCCTGCAAGTACCACTAAGTTCCAAAACATCCTCTATATAAAAGAACCCCCCACCAGCATGTAACCCTCCTTTAGCCAACCACTAAATGAATGCCTTAGCACCGCTACTCTTAATGCACACAGTTTGCTGCTGACTTTTCAAAGCAAAAGATATTGGCAGTGAGCTCTAAGTTGCGAAAGCTACTGATCCGATGTATGTAAATCTAGACTAGGATGAAGACTTATCTAGTAACAGATCAGACGTATTTTATTAAGATCGAGATAAGAAGATAAACCAAGGAGCTAAAGCTGGTCACAGACACTAGAGGACGACTGGACACGTAGGCATTCTCTGACAGTCCTCATTGATCGATTCACAAACTAAACATTTGAAATGTAGCTCCAAGCATAAGAATGTGGTGGCTGCATTTTCTTTAAGACTCCCCCCCCTCCCCCCCTCATTTCCACCTGGTGATCCTGTCAGTAACACACTTCTTGTCATAGGGTGACAACACTCACTCTTACTAAAATAGAAAAAAAGAGATTGAGAACACAGAGTCCTCAATCTTTTTCTGTATCCCCTGTTATCAATGAACAGGAATCCTATATACTGAGTCTGTTCAGTCATAACATGAGGACAGAGTGTGTTTACTATAACTACAATCATGAACAGGAGGGGATGTAGATCATTTCCCATTCATTCATAATTGAGGATATAGTAAACATACCATGTCCTCAATTATCTACAAACACTCAGCGATCACTGACTGCTGCTTGCACCCGCTCTCCTCTGACACGCTGTCACAGGAGGCTGAGCGAGCGGTGCGGGAGGAGAGCTCAACCTCCTGTTGACAGCGCGGCCTGTCTTCACCCCCACACCGCTCTGCCGGACTGTGATGGGAAGATGAGCGCTGTGGGAGGAGAGACACCGGCCGCTCACAGCGCTCTCCTCCCGCAGCGTTCGGTCGGCTGTCACAGTTTCTCTCCTCCCCGCTGGGACACAGAGCAGCGCCAAGCGGTGAGGAAAGAAAGCAGGGATTCGCCGTTGTATTGGCAGGAAAATTGCAATTTTGCCGTTTAGCCAAAAGTGCCATTTTCTGTCCGAAATGTTTCGGCGGCCGATATATTGGTGCATCACCAGTATCTATGGAGTAGCAGCATTTTCACTCAAAAGTGTTAGGACTACAGAACACTTTCCCCTCTATTCATCTTCATAAAGTGGGTTTGTTCTGCCTCTACCATCTACGCATTGAAAGTGTGATTTCTGTAACTTACAGTTGCGAGATGGCAATAACTCACAATCTCAGTTGGCATCAATCTATAGGACACCTTGAAGATCGTTGAGTAGTTTAATCCAAAAACTGTGCAGATATTTAAAACAGCGAACATAGGATAGTTAAAAAAATTATGTGATCCACTCAGCAAAGGACATGCGGACTGGAACATAATGAAGAGGTGGAGCCATCTACACAGAGGAAAACCGAACTATGGGGAGGGGTGGAGACGAATACCAGAGACAGGAGAAACAAATAATGTTAAAGGCATATCACAAGGCACGTGTAACATGTCAGGTGTATTCTGCAGTCCACAGATCGCTGGGTACAATGTAACTGATAACTTCCTGTGCAGCAGTTATCAGCACACCAGATTTTTGGCAGTATCAACAGGTTTTTTCTTTTTTTTAACTTACTGAACACCTATAACAAAACTAGAGGTGCACCGAAATAGAAATGTAAAAACCGAAATAAAAAATATCGTCAGGCTGAAACCGAAAATGTTTTTTTTTTTTTTTTAGATTTTATTTATTTTTTATAAACTTGAAATAAATGTATTTATTAAAGTTTTTTTTACTTTTCTTTTAGGGGCTTTGGGGAAATATTAGGGGTCTAAAACAGGCCCCTGATATTTCCCTTTTAAAATAGAAGAGATTGAGAACACAAAGTCCTCAATCTCTTTTTCTGTATCCCCCGTTATCAAAGAACAGGAACGCTCAGTATAGAGGATTCCTGTTCATTGATAACAGAGTGTGTTTACTATAACCACAATCATGAATGGACAGGAGGTGATGTAGATCACTTCCCAATCATTCATGAGGAAATAACCATACCATGTCCTCAATTATCTACACTCAGCTATCACTGATCACTCGCTGCTTGTACCCGCTCTCCTCTCCGACAGCTGTCACAGAAGGCTGAGCGAGCGGAGGAGGGAGAAGAGCCCAGCCTCCTGTGACAGCGTTGTCTTCGCCCCCACACAGCTCTGCCGGACCGTGATAGGCAGCTGAGCGCTTTGGGAGGAGAGACACTTTCTCTCCTCCCCGCTGGGACACAGAGCAGCGCCCAGTGGGGAGGAAAGAAACCTGGGATGCGCCAATGTATCGGCAGGAAAATGGCACTTTTATGCATTTAGCCAAAAGTGCCATTTTCGGCCAATATGTTTCAGCGGCCGATATATCGGTGCATTCCTAAACAAAACCCTTTCAAGGGTATATTATATAGGCCACAAGGGGGGGCAAATTATGCATTGTTCGGGTTTACATCGACCTTAAAGGAGAAATCACTCACCTCATAGTTCTAGCCCACCTGTGACAATGCGACTGTCACAGGTCGGCTCAGTAGATCGGGAGGTGAGCGAACACATACCGGCGTTCGCTCACCTCTCGATCCTGTCACCACTCTCTGCCGTGACAGGGGGAGGGGCTGGATTCCTCCCTCCCAGCTCCGATCCTCCAACGCTGACTGGCGGAACGGACGAGGGAGGGGGCGGGTACAGCTGGCTCTGCCTGTCACGCAGCTGGGCGGATCCCGGCACAATTGTCGGGATCCGCTTCAGATGCGGCGTCTCAGTATACCACGAGTAGTAGCTTGCGGTATACTGAGCCTAGGGTGACGGGAGGACGCTAGTTTGTGTCCTCCCGTTACCCTGAGAACTATGGGGAAAATATTTAACCCCATAGTTCTCCTTTAATGCAAAAAATGTTAGCATTCACATTAGAGGTCCCTGGAAGCTCACCCCCAGACCGAATCTTAAAGAGAAATTCCACCTCTGGCATAAAAAAGTAGTAAACGATCATTAGATTGATTTTAGTGCAATGTGCACTCAATTGTACTGCACACATTTTTGCAATGGATTCTGCAGAGCATTGTACTCTCGATTGGCGTGTCGGGGGTGCAATGCAAAGGCCTGTGTAAACCAGCCTATGAGGTACATACCTGAGAGAGGAAGTGCAGCTTGAACTACAGGACGGGGAGAAGCAGGATGCTACCCAGTTCGCTCTACATAGTTGGCTATGGCGGCAGGCTATGGTGGCAGAAGGGTCTTTTTTTTTATCCCAGGCATAGATGAGGTGAGTAAATTCAGGTGGGGGGGATTGGGTTTTGGGGATGGTACTTTATACCACGTATCAGGTTACACCCATATTTAGCAATTTAAAACATGAATTTGGCCTTTAAAGCACCATTTTCCTGTCGGTCTGCAGGTAATAGGTGCATTTTAGAAGAAATTTGGATGAATTTACTTACCGTACTCTTTTTTTCTTCCCTTTTATAAAGAGACGGCCCCCCCCCCCTCCCCAATCAGAGTTTGGCAGTACAGCAAGTGATAAAAACAACTCACAGAATTCTTCTGTACATTTTGTAACAGCCTAGTGACTCCTGGACCCACTTATTTGCTGCTCTCTGGAGGGGAGCGAACAGCTAGAATTTAATTTTTCCTCCACGTTAAGAAAAACACCAAAACACTTCAGGTGTGACTTGCTTCCATTCCCACGTTTGATTTTGGGAGCTGGATTAAATTAAGAGTAATATGACCAATTATTCATGTTCTGAATGTATCCTGGCTCAGGCATCCAACGTAAGGGACAGTCTGTACTGTGCTGGAACATTCTTATTTTTACATGAAATTAAAAAAACCAAATCTAATTTTTAGCAAGATAATTAAAAAATATATGTTTTTGAATGCTATCCGTTGACAGCAAAACTTTCATAGCAAACAGTAGGTCTCCCCCCTACAAACAACCCCCATCCCAGGAAACACAAAACACTAGGTGCCTTTCCTGGTGCAAATAAACCTTTTATTGATAAAAATAGGTATACAAAAATATATACTAAAGGAAGCAAGGGTTAAAAAAGTAAATTGACTGATAATCCTTAGTGACTTTTCTGTAGTGGAAATGAGTTGGAGCAATTAAAAGACAATCCAAGAGCCTTGCTTTTCCCCACAGTCCAGCTCTAAGGAAGGGGGGGGGGGGTCAGCAAAACGGCACCCGGTATTTTGTGCTGGGATCCCTCATCTGAAACGGGGCAGCCTTACCGGATCTTAAACACTTTGGACTATAGGAGGGTTCGTTTTGCCGCTGATCGGTGTATATCTTGGAAATGCCGTTCTCCCCCCGATCCCTTCCCTGACAATATAACCTACCTCAGCTCCAGCCACCGATGCATCCAAGAGGCACAGGTGACATAATTGGAAGATCAAAATCCCACAAGGATGCACAACAGGATTTCAGCATTGAAGCACCAGCACGTGGGAAAGGGGTGGGATGGGGCGAGTACTGTAATAGCTTGTGCCAGGGTGCAAATATGTGCCATGGAAGGTCCAATTTAATGTACCTGAATTTGTCGTCACAGTGGCCTCTATTACCCACTGCACAGCAGCACTGAGATTAAGAGAGAGGACCTGAGAGGACCAAACTGACAGAAACAGACAGCAGATGGGTGACATCACTGTGCCCATGCCATTTCTGTGTCCAATTAGCAGGATGAACCCACAAATCTGCGCTCTGATCTGTGAATTGGAATGCAGATGATTAACATTCTCTCAGCAAGGGGCAGCAGGTTTAGGAACTGTCATCCAGAAACAGTTTTAGAGAATGCATGGCTGTTTTGCATACATTTTCTTTATTATGGGAAAGGCAAAAAAAAGCATAGTTTTAAAAAGGGGTTTTTTTATTTAGTCAGGTGAATATGAAGGACTGCAAATTTAATGTTCACTTTAATCCAACAGAGCTCCCTTATCACGTGATTGAAAGAATTTATTTACCTCCCAGCCATGCTTATGAAAGAAAAATGAATGCAGCTCTGTATTCATCAATGCCTTAAGGGTCCATTCACACTGGATCCGCTGCATTGCAATACATTTTTCAACGGATGCCAACCTAAGGGCACCAAAAACATAACAAAAATGCAGTTCCATTGAGTTAAATGCACCACCACGCCCCCTCCCGTCCCAAAAAAAACTGAGCCGGCCAGGTTTGCGTTCCAGAGGCCGAACACACTCTTGGTGTGACTGGGCACTCAATGAACATAAATATCTGCAAGGGGTTTGTATGTTCTCCCTGTGCTTGCGTGAGTTTCTTCCGGGTACTCCGGTTTCCTCCCACACTCCAAAGACATGCTGGAAGGTTAACTGGCTCCTGTCTAAATTGGCCCTGTATGTATGCATGCGAGATAGGGATCTTAGACTGGAAGCTCCTTGAGGGTAGGGACTGATACGAATGTGCAACTATGTAAAGCGCTGTGTAAATTGTCGGCACTCTATAAATACCTGTAATAAATCAAATATAAATCCTCTGGCAGGTAGAGCAGCTCTCTGTATGCACAATATCTGTGTATTTAGCCATCTGACTGGAAAATAAAGTTCCACTGATCCAAACCATTATAGCTTCCCTTTAAAAGGTAAGCCAAGCAGCATTATCTGAAGTTGTTCTTTAATGTGACAAAAAAAAAATATCTGCCAAGCATGAGTTCATGGCAAAGCGGTTTGATTTATACAGCTATGCGGCAGCAAAATACATAAATACAAGTACACAAAACAATGACTGTTCATCCGAGACGCAGGCTAAGATGACCTTGACCATGACAAACAAATTTACAGGGGCCAAGCAAACAGCTGTTATTACAAAACCGATCCTGCAATAATGGAGATGGCGCAATTGTACGCTGCTAGTATAAGGTGGATGTTTCAGCAACAGGTCAAGCAGAAAGAGCCCTTACCGTGCAACTGTGCATTTGTGAGTCAGACATCAAGAATCTAACAAGGTCTGCTCAAACACCCCTTTACAAATCAAATACTGTAGGTGTAAAATGTACGTGTAAAAATAAAATTATACCCCTCTCCTCTGAACGGTGGAGCGTTACGCCACCGGGAAGATTCCTGAGGAATGTGAGAAGACGCTCCAGTGCCTTTTCACACGATTCTGGTTACTCTGTACTCCCCAGGATCTAGCCAAAAGGAGTGTGACATCATCCAGGCCTAAGCGCCATGGATGGAAGACTGGGGTGTGGTGGGTATAAACCTTAAATATTTATTTGTGATGGGGCCCGGGCAGTGTAAGTGGACTGTGTATCGGTTGCATGTTGTATAATGACATTGCAGTAGAATTCAAATACTCAGTACTAGGATACCCCACGGCGTTACTAGGATATTTGTATCTGTTGCACTCTAATGCTTCTATATACATGTCAAATACAAAATCTTTAGCACAAGCATTCCTTGGATGATAGGTGACAGAACTGAAGCCAACTTTTCGACTTTAGGTCCAATTTAAAGAATAGATTCAGCAACAGGGTAGCCTATGGTGAATCTGCAAGCCATCAACATTAGAGGTAAGTGAACCTTTAACCTCTTGCCGCCCGCAGTAAAAAAACGGACGGACGGCACTGCTGCATCTGCGGGTTGCCGTCTCCAGACGACAATTTTTTTCTGCTCGCGCGCAAAAGGAAGCGATGGAGAGAGACTGAGGGATTCAAAATAAGGACTTAAAGTATGGACAATAAAAGTTACTCTTGCAGTGGAGACCCCTCCGCACTAAGTATTATTTAGTTGTCTGTTAGAGGGCGATTGGAATAAGGTGAAATATTTTTTACTCCGGTAGTTTTCCTCTGCTGCATGACTTGTCGCCTGAAGGTCCTTCTCCTCGCTGCCTGACCAGTTGCAGCTCTCCAACGCCATCACATAAAATGTAGGACCAGCAGTCCAATATTGTATGCAGGGTGTCCGAGGGTCTGCCCACAACTCAATAGCTTGGAGAGCGGAGCACAGGGGTAACGAGGAAAAAGGGAATTCACCATATTATTTCTTCGACAAAACGAGCAAATGGCTCCAGCCAGGAGTTCAAATTTAAATCTATAGGCATAATCTTTCAATGACCTACAAGATGGTAAGTTCTCAAGGAGCAGGGTCCTCCTAACCCTCCTGTATTGAAAATATAGTAATGTTTGCCATCTGCAGTCTTATTACAAAGACACTAGTATGTAAATATAAGCATCTATCTATATATCGATAGAAGAAATCACCTGATTTGCTGATCTACAAATGTGTGTCCAGGATTGTACAAGTGGTGTTTCAAGTTAAAAGAGATAAATCACATCTTCAGCACAAGATGGCAGCTCATGCTCTTCTCTACATTTACGCAATTTGAGAAAACAAAACTGGATGCTTCTGCGGCACAACATGGTGGTGCTCAATGTCAAAAAGGAACTTACCTTCCAGAAATTATCCACTTTGCCATAAACAAGAGACTGGTTCTGCCGTTTGATGTCGCTCATGTGTCTGATGTCGCTGGCATTGAGATGTTGCTCCACCACGAACCCCAGGAAGCTGTTATCTGGTGTGTGAGCTGTATGGGTGGGAAGACAACATGCTGTAAATACTGATTCAGCTAGAAAGGGCAAGCCATTGTTACAATTGTTTAATGCACTATTACAGGTTCAAAAACCAGGACTGTTGAGAAACTGAGCTGAATGGCAGGAAGTTGCATTACACAGACTGATTAATGTCTTTGAAGACTCGTCCCCTTCCTCTTACTAGGAAACTGAAGTGTCTCAATCAGTTTGCACACGCTTCCTGCAAGCACGCATACCTTTAATCCATATACCTAGGTATCACCAATATCCAAATTTAAAGCAATTGTTTTAAATTGTTTTGCTAGTATTAAAAATGTCAAGCAGCAGCCCCGTGTAAAATAAAATGGATGAATGTTTACCTGTCTAGCAGGCTGGAGCAGTCCATGCTTTTCTCTAGTGCAGAGCTACGTGTGCCCTTGCCATCAGACACCTCTAGTTGTGTTGGGTACAATGTCTACTGCCGAGATCTGTTGTTCCTCCCATCAACCGCTATGTCAATACAGAAGAAAATAGTCACATAGCAGGCGGGAAGAGCAACAGGGCGCAGTAGGGGACACACTATCAGATACGCCTGGAAGCGTTACACAGCAGCATCTCCCGGGGCTCTGCAAGAGAGGAAAGAATGGCATCTCTGCCTGTTTCATTCTAATGGGGTGGTAAGAGTGGAAACGCTTGAGAAACTCGTCTGATCTTCATTGCCTTGTCCCTGCTGAGAATTTCCCCTCACTTGCTGACCTGGAGTCACTGTCGAAGGGACAGTAGATGGGAAATCTTTCTAATGTGGAAGGGTTTTCCTTCTGTCTGTGACTCGTGCCATTGAGCACAACCACAGACATTGTCCTACTGTTACTGGGAAAGGAAAGAAAAAATTATTGCCTTCATAGCATTATAGACAAGAATATCAGAGGTTTTTAACCCCTCTCCAGTCTATCCAAAACTAAAGAAAACATGACTGGAGTTTGGCTTTAAAACATGCATGTAACTTGCTGAAGGACTACATTTCTGTGCACTCAGGTGAGCAGACAATCTCAACAGAGGACCTGCTTGCATCAATGAATATTAGCATAACATATCCATTCACCTATTTTTTTCCCCCTTTGTCAGCAGAGCAGGAAAAACGATACAAAAGTTTGTTTTATTTTGAAGCTGAATCCCAGACAAGGTGAAAAGGGCATAAAACAAAACCGTACACCATCCTATATCATCATCAGTTTTCATCAGAAGAAAATGCTTCCAATTGTCAGCTGGAATTTAATTTTAGGCTGTCACAGCCCCAGGCAGAATTGCTAGGATAGAGAGAGCGCGATAGAGAATACAAATTTCAAGGAGAAATTGTTTGGTAACAAGTTTACAGAAATTGAATTGCTGGACAGCGCTCGCTTTACAGGGAACAGCCAGGAACAGTAATAAGTTTCTCTATCTGCCTGTCCATGTCAGTCACATCTATCGCTCAGCTGAACATGAAAGAGAACCATCTGGCAATAAGGAAAGAGACATGGAACACTGGACCGGTGTTATCCAAGGACATGACTGCGCTAAAGATAAGAAAATTAGTTAAACATTAATGATCTTTATAGATCATTAAATCGTAATGGAAAATGTATTGCTTTTTGAGGAGATAATGAAATAACGGAAAATGACTTTCACTGGAGAACAAGAATGCAACGTAATGCCTGCACTTCCAGGCGGTTCCTAAGAGCAGCATTGCAATATTTACTTTTCTGGTGAAAATGCTGCTCTGGTACCCCTTTAGGCTGGGTTCACACTTATGCGTATCGAATATGCGCGTTTGTGGCGCGTTTCGTGCCACGCATTTTACCGTGATTCGCGGTAGACAAACGCGCGTTTCCGAGTGCTACCTGGCTGTATCCCACTGGATACGCGTGACAAATACGCCCCAAAGAAGCTTCTGTACTTCTTTGGGCGAAGGGCGTTTTGCAGCACGTTCCTACGTGCTGTAAAACGCCCAGGTGGGAACCATGCCCATAGGCAATCATTGGTTTTCACATGTTGGAGCGTTTTACCAGGCCTTAGTGCAAAACCTAATCACTACTTCACATAATCTCTACTGAAGGACCAGCTAGTCTAATATCAGATAACTTAATTCCTAGGCTTTAGGTTATATACGGCATAGCAGGTAGAGCAAAGCAGCATCTTGCCCCAAAAGTATTTGAGCCCTTCTGTTACTTGTCAGTTATCCATCTCATTAAGTTGAACCGAAAATGGTTTCTATTCAATTCCTATCGTATATTTTCTTAGGTTTACAGTTTAACTGAAATGTTATCTTATTGGTATAGAGCAGCCTTTACCAACCTTTACACCTCAGAGGAACCCTTGAAAAAACGGTCAGGTCCTAGAGAACTCATCCAAAATGATCATGATTATAGAAGGTATTAAATGAAAGGACAATGAATATGGAATTCCTAGAGTATCTGACACCCCGGGCGAGTCATCTTACACACCCTCCTGATCTACATATCCAAATTATTTTCTGTAACAATGATTAATAAAATAATAATAAATAGTTGCTGTGTCTGCTTACACTAGTGATCAGTGGAGAAAGGCCCCATATAATGGTGGTCAATCAACCAGGGCTCAAAATTTCCACTCGCCCCCTCGCAATCGACGAGTGAAAATTGCGTGGGGGCGAGTGGAAATTAATCGACTGGGGGGTGCGCAACTACCGCTGCTTCTGCGGCGATCGTTCTCTTTAGTTCTCTCTTCTATGGTCGGGGTTAAGGGAAGACAGCTGAAGTGATTCTTCTCCTCCGCGGCCTAGGGTTCCCCGAAAGCCAGTATAGAGAAGGATGCTGGAGTTTCCAATAAAGCCCAACATTTTCTGCCTGTCATTTGGCAGCTGTTTCTTTTTCTGATGTTTCTTTTAAGGGGAAGCATTCCAATACTCGGGGTACTGTTATTTTTTTAAATACAAACTGCATATAGAGCTCCTGCTGGTGAATTTAATTTACACCCAATAAAAAAAAAAATTTTTTTTATTCTGGTGCGAAATAAAAGTATATTTGAAAAAACTCCCCGAGATTCACACTGCATTGGGTTAATAGAATATAAAATGAAGAACATCCCCTATAAAAACAGCAAACATTTTAGAACTCTGGAGAAGCAGACTTACGGAACATCGTATAGAACTGTTGAGGGTTTAGGTTCCACTTGCCCCAAGGTGTTTTGTGGCCTTTGGATTGAGCGTAATGGGCATGATTGAACTCTGGTTCTGTCCCAAATGAATCCAGAACTCGCAGCATACACCTGAAAAATGTAAACACAATTTGCGACTCAAACAAATAGTAACAAACAGGGTGTTCTATTGAGGTAAAAACAGATCTCCATTCCACTTCCCAAATTTCTACAACCATTAGCAGTGCAAAAACACAAGATTAAAGCCGTATTAAACTCCCGAACGTTTCTCATTAAAGAATCCAGATGAAACAAATATACATTGAAACAAATATACAAAATGTAAAGTATTTCTTTACATTTTTGCCCAAACACTTAAGTCATCATGTTTTCAGACAGCTCCAACTCTTAGTGACATTAAACCCTCAGATTTTTTTAACATAAAATACTGTAATGTGCGCCTTACTGTAATCCATGGTTGTTTCCCTTCTCTTTGCTGCTCTTCCTTTTAAATCCTCATGTCTTCTCATGCTGGGGGAGAACTTCCCTTTGCAGCTGAGTGCCTCTTCCTGTAGTGCTGGCTCAGGTTGCAAACCTACACACAGACACCATGTAGCCATTCCAGAGACAAGGCAGTCTGCTGCAAAACAGAAGTTCTGCCCAGCATGAGAAGAGATAAGGATTTAAAAGGAAGAGCAGCAAAGAGAAGGGAAACAACCATGGATTACAGTAAGGCACACATTACAGTATTGTTTTAGGTTAAAAAAATCTGAGGGTTTAATGTTACTTTAACTTCCTGTCCCGTCCAAAATCAAAAAGGAGCAGAGCAGTCTACAGCAACTGTCCATCTACTAGCATGGAGCAGGGAGGTGAAGGAGGGGGTTGCAAGTGGTTTCTTTGTTGTGTTTGTGGAGACACAGAGCTTACTAGCACACCCTGCAAGGGAAAGGAGCCACCCTAAAACAGGATATCAGGGCCAGTGCTCAGGGGATCAGCTGATTCTGCAGGAAACGTACATGAAGAAGCAACTTGCATTATAAGTGAATTAAATCAACACTCGAAATAGCTGAAAACCCTTTTGATTTTAATATCACTTTAAAAAGGTCCATGCATGTAGAAGTTGTATCCTTTAAATGTAAAGCTGAACTCAAGTCAAACAGCTAAATACACAGCTGCAATACAGGATTTGGTAGTTGCACACACATTCAAATCCTTTGGAAGGTAAAACCATCCAGTTCTAAAATGAACACAGCTCTGCCTCTTTCTGGGAGAGCACAAGTGCTGCTGTAAAGGGAGTTTCAAGAGGCTGATACCGGGTCAAAAAGGCAAGTAATTTCACTGCTTGCATTAAAAAACCAAATCAAAAACAAAAAAACAAACAAACTGTTAACGGGTAATTCCATTTTACCAGCTAAATTGGGAAACGGAAATCACCCCGACAAATAGGTCCTCTTTGCCCCCTTCCCCCAGTAGCCATACATTTGAGCGGGGCCGCTATTCCCACTCGCAACTAGTCTACATACTATACACAGCATTGCAGCACATTAATCTGTATATGGAATAATGCTCACAAATGGAGAGCTGTCATTGCTCCGCGCTCTCATATGACCACGCTGACCAATGAGAAGCACTTCTTAGCAAGGTCAGGTGACCGCACTGACTAATGACTGCTGGCCATTTGCACGTATTATCCCATATACAGAGTACCGGGCTGCTATGCTGTGTCCCATACAACGGCCGCAGTGAGGAAAGTGGGGAACCAAAGGTATGATTAATGGTGAGGGGAGGGGGGGGGGAGGGATGAGGTAGCTGATCAGGGAGAAGGGGGGGTGCAGCAGAGAGGACCAATTTATGGGGGTCATTTCCCTTTAATGATGGATACAGAGCTGCATTCATTTTTGTTATTTATATCTGCCTGGAGTTCAGTTTTAAGCATGACTCTCACAAGATCTTCTGGCAGGAGATCATAAATGATTAAACCCAAGTAGCTGCTGAACAACTTAAAGAATTAGCCACGTGCCAGAACAAAGGGCGAAGTAAAGTGCATATTACCAAGAGAACGGAATGCAGTTCCTGGATAGAAGATGCAGCCTAAAATATAAACACGTTAGGACACCTCATTGTGCCCTGTACAGTTCACATGGCCAAGTCTAAGATGGAAACAAATGATGACTGTAGAGACACAGAACTGTCAGGAGGTATATAGAGATGGGAAGAGATAGATGGACAGCTCAGGCTCAGAACTGACACATCCTACATCAGCACAGACGTCGTCTTCTACGCATCAAAAGATTTCAGGAACAAAGAGCATACAGCATTGTACATTTACAGCAGGTTTACTGGGCCCCATTATCAAAGGTGTTTCAGAGGGATGACAATGGACCTGTCACCAACACATCCCTCAATAGAACAAATATCTTTATGGGTGGGATGTTACAGCTTTATATAAATTGTACCACTCAACATCCGACTCCACAAGAGAGAAACCAATTTTCCCATAACATACTTATAAGTGAACTGGCCCTGAACCTAAAGTGGCAATAGAACTCTTATCAGTAGGTTTCTGAACTGTGGAAGGAAGTAGGTTTACCTGAAAGAGGCCAACACAAACCATGGAGAGAATATAAAAACTTTGTGTTAATTGATTTTAGGATCTTTGCACTGGACACAATTGCATGGACTGCCTGTTGGAAGGCTTTTATCCATTTGCTTGGACAAATCCATGTATATTAATGTGTGCCTGGAAGGACAGACGGGACTTGGTTTATGGAAAGATGGAGGGCTGCAGGCTAAAAAAAGTGTATAAATTATGTAGCAACCATTTACTATAGATATCATACAAGGCCTATTATGCCAGTCCTTCATAGTATACTTCATGGTCGTAATGAACTTTTTGTTACGTTCATTCAGAAATATACTGCCTGGCCCCAAAAAAAAGTCACCACCTGGATTTAGACAAGGAACAGGTAAGCGTTTTCCATTGGATAACAGGTCTAGGTTCAGCAACGTTATGTCTCCCAAAAAATGAGGTCCGCTGCCTGCCTGAATATACTGAATGACCAGGTTTTTCTATCAATTGATTTTTTCTTCCCTGATGGCACATTGGGCATATTCCAAGATGACAGCGTCAGGATTTATCGGGCTCAGATTGTGAAAGAGTGGTTCAGGGGGCATGAGACATTGTCACACATGGATTGGCCACCACAGAGTCCAGACCTGAAACCCATTGAGAATCTTTGGGATGTCCTGGAGAAGACTTTACACAGTGCTCCGACTCTCCCATCATCACTACAAGATCTTGGAAGAAATAAATGCAACTCTGGACGGAAATAAATGTCTCATTGCATAAACAATGCCACGGCAAATGTGTGACATAAAAGCCAAAGGCAGTCCCATGAAATGTTAAGAGTGTGCGACTTTTGTTGGCCAGGCAGTGAATATATCTACCTGGTTACATGACATTCAGCAAACATTTAATCCGTCTAGCAATATTTGTATACTCTGTAGGTCCACTTGAAGCCAACGTAGGACTGCTTTAACCACACGCAATCCCCAAAATGGACCGCCCATGGCAAACCCTGGGTCCACCAGTCAGTTGGTGGAGTCCGCTCCAGAGCTGAGCCAGCCCCCCACATAATAGGATTGATCAATGCTACGAGACGAGCGCGGAAATGGCTTTATGATGGGTTTATGTGTTGTAATCAAACACGCAAATTTAATTTCTGAGCACCTGGCTGATGGTGTGATATCAGTTTATGGTTGCTATATACATTTAGTTTATGGACCTCTGATGTGGCGACAGCTATAAACAGTAGTTTTACTAGTAGCCAGCTTGTCACACTGGCCTTTTGTACCCACAATGAATACACAATGTTTTACCCTTAAAATGTTGTAAGATGCATAGGGGCTGATATATAAAGATAGTGCCAAGGAGCTTAGGAAATGCCTATGTTCCTCAAGCTTCATCTAGTGGCTGTAAAGCCATGTGAACGGCATTCACACAGCTATAGCCTGCACAAAGCCTTTACACAAACGTCCCATAGTGTTTTGGTTCAGTTCATAAATCTTAACATACATAATTAGCAATAAAGGTCACCTCGCCATGTCCTTTGCAGTGTACCAGCTTTCTCACCATGCAAAATATGCATTTCACAACGCATTTCATTATCAAGCAGAACTCCTATAAAAGGACAACTGCACCCAAAATGAATCATGCCTCCTACAAAACTTTCACAAAAAGGTCCCTTTTCACAGCAGAGACTCCCACGTTTGTCTTGTCTACATTGAAGCAGAACTGAAGTGAAAGCCATTGCTAGCAGGTAGTTTTACTGGCAGAGAAAGCATTCTGGCAAATCGTACAATGTACACTCAGAATGGAGCTGCGTTGTGATAATGCAACTCATCAGTGGCAGACCAAAGAAAGTAGACCTCTGATGTGGAATAAATGAAGCAGTTTTTGGAGGAGGAGGAGGTAAGCAGGAGACAAAGAGGTAGGACTTCCATATTCAGCAAATATGCTGTACCTACTTGCATATAAGGGCAAATTATCTCACGACCTGGCAACACTAAGCTTTAAGGGGAATCCAGTTGGGCGAGTGATGGCATCAACTGGCTGTATTGGTTGGGTGGAGCTGCTAATTCTGGTAGGGAGATCGTCACTGGATGATGGTATAAGATGCTAGAGCATGAATCATGAAGAGAATGCGGAGGTAGATGAACAAGATCAGCTAAACAAAATCACAAATACCTTGGCAGGTAAAATGGTATTTCGCCCATCCATTATCTGCTTTGCTGGAGTGGAGTTATGAACCCAATAGGTGCGGCCAATAGGGCTGCAACAACTAATCGACATAATCGATTGAAAAAGTGGTCACCTTTTTCAATCATCGATTAATCGGCTTCCGATTGGTTGACCCTGTTCATGGCTCCACACACTGCGCGCCGCACTTCCTCCCCACCTCACGCTCGCCGCTGCCAGGCCCGCCACACCACACCTCCTCCCCGCCTGCCCAAATCCACAATCGGCACAGGGACGCGGGGAGAAGAAGTGAGGAGCAGGTGTGGGCGGATGACAGCTGCCGATAGACAGGCCCGATCTCAGAAACAAGTTGCTGGAAGACTGCTCAGGTAAGCCCGCACTTTCCCACACATGGTGCTCTATAATGTATTGCTGGGGTTTGTATTCCTTTATAGCGGATGGTACATTGTGCTCTATATTATACAGAGCATGAACCTGTACCATCAGCTATAGAGGAATACAAATCCCAGCAATACATTGTACGCTGTATGTATAATGTATTGCTGGGATTTGTTGTACTCCATATAGCTGGTGGTATTCTGCATTGCGCTGTATAGAGTACTACAAATCAAGGAATAATACATTATACAGCGCAATGCAGAATACCACCAGCTATAGAGTACAACAAATCCCGGCAATAATGCATTATACAGTGCAATGCAGAGTACCACTAGCTATAGAGGACTACAAAACCCAGCAATAGTACATTATACAGCGCAATGCAGAATACCGCCAGCTATAATTATATTATTGCTGGGATTTGTTGTATTCTGCATTGTGCTGTATAATGTACTATTGCTGGGATTTGTTGTATTCCTCTATAGCTGGTGGTATTCTGCATTGTGCTGTATAATGTACTATTGCTGGGATTTGTTGTATTCCTCTATAGCTGGTGGTATTCTGCATTGCGCTGTATAATGTACTATTGCTGGGTTTTGTAGTCCTCTAGCCGATGCCATTCTGCATTCATTGCTGTATAATTTTACACTTTTCATTTCACTATATTGCACACCAGTTTTGTTTTTCTTTTTTACTTCCAGCGCTCCAAGCTTGATCCTGTGATGGACTGCAATCTCAATACAAACTAGTAGTCCATCACTGGAGCCATTTTTTATCCAATTAATCGAACTTAATAAATCGGCTAACTAATCGATTTTGAAAATAATCGTTAGCTGCAGCTCTAGTGGCCAACAGTTAACATGAGGGCAGGTTTTGAGAATTAGAGTAACAGCTAAATCTATGATAAAACAGTTGTGATAAAAGAGGCTCCAATATAGATAAAAGCTTCACCCCCTGCTGTCAAATGACATTTTTATGCATGCCACTTACTGATAGTGCACCCAGGATGGGCCAAGAGTCTTCTTGAACTGAGCCAGTCCCACAATATCGATATAGATGAGTTCCACCACTCTATCACCCTGGGTAGGGCAGCCTGATCGGTTTCCCACAACCTTCTTCATGATCCTGGTAAAATAATAAAAGAAGCTTGAGAAATGATCATATGATGAATTATACTATCTACAGCTAGAAAAGTACTAATGTCGGCACTTCCTGTTCAGGCTCACAACATTCTGTCCCAGATTGTAGCCCTGTGTTGTCATTCTGTCACATGGGCTTCTGATGGAGACTGTTTTAAACCAGATTACAAAAAGGCATGGTACACTGTCACCGATTAGTAACCCTAACCGAGAAATGCCATGCAGCCATCGCTGGTGTGCATGTAGACAGGAATGGTCTACAAGGATGCTGCAGGAGAGGAGTAGCACAGAGGCGCAACAAGAAAGGTGAAAATAAAGATTTTTCGGTTAGGAGTCGACTTACAGCTTTAAACTGGAAGGTCAACAGACATGCCTTTCAGGTAAACGCAGATTAATTTAAGATCTTCAAGTGTGGCTCTAAACCAGGGGTAGCCAAACTCCGGCCCTCCAGCTGTGGTGAAACTACAAATCCCATGATGCATCTCTCTCCGGGAGTCATGTCTGTGGCTGTGAGAATCTTGCAATGCCTCATCGGATTAGTTCCGCCACAGCTGGAGGGCCGGAGTTTGGCCGCCCCCTGTTCTAAACAATCAGATTCTTCAAGATCTTTATAATCTTGAGGGACTAGATCAGCCTTCTCAACTAGGGATCCACCTGAGGTTGCTCGAGTTTCTGTGAGCAACCAACAACGGTGAACTGACCTCCCACCTACGATGACCGAGACAAAGGGGACATTTTACACCAAGCACCAACTAATGAAAGCACTTCACTGGTCACTAATGTTTGGGGAAAATCACAATTTTTACCACCTTGGTTTCTTTTTTGTTAACCATATTTCAAGACCATTTCGCTGTCCAGGTGGGGGTGGGATGGTAAAAAAAAATAATACATGGGTGTCAAATACACTAGGGGAAGAATTTATCAAAACTGGAGCAGCTGTGTGTGACAACCACGGTCTCTCTTTAGTTTGTTCAGGTAAGATTTAGGCCCCATTCACACTGAGCGGATTGCCGCACGATTTCGAAGATTGCCGGCCAATGATTTTCAATAGAGCTGTCTTAATGTACAGCTCCATGTCGCTGGTCGCAACTGCAGGACCCTTTTGGCGGCTGTCGCGTGATTTTTCAATTTTTTTTAATGCAGCCCGATGGTGAAGGTCGTGCTACTGTCACTGGATCGTCGCTCCGACAGTCGCGCTATCCCGGCCGCGCGGATCCGCTTCAAAAGGTATGTTGCTTAGTGTGAATGGGGCCTTAAAAATGAAAGAGGAGCTGATTGGTTGCTGTGCACAGCTACTCCAGATTTGATAAATTCCCTTCTATGTCGCAATTCTACTTATAAGGTTTCTACAAGTTATTGATCACAATAATAAGCGGTGAGCTGTAGGTAAAGTAATTTTTAGCAGAGGCTCCTTAGACCTGAAAACGGTTTCAAAAGGTTCCTCTGGGGTCAAATTTTTTAGGAAAAGTGGACTAGATCAGCAACAGACATTTTCAGTTCCTTCTTTCACTCTAAATTTTCTCTTCCTCCAGACAGCCAGGCTGGAGCCTCTCCAAAATCACAGAGACAACAGTTAATCACTGGAGATTAACACGGCCATGCAGTGCATACAAAGGCAGACTTTGTAATATAATTTAGTGGCCAACTACTTAACCTTTTGCAGAAGTCAGCTACAGCAGGGTGGCTGTCAACGATATTTGAACATCATTACAAGATGTACAGACAGGAGAGGCAGATGTAAATGGCGTAAGAATGAGCTTTGTCTAGCAGGTCTGACTGAGCCAAAACACAATCAGATATGAGATGGTTCCGAATGGAAATGATCACAGATCAGCGCTCTGCAATAAAAAACTCCATTAAGCCCAACATGCATCTAATTTCTCTTAACAGAGCCCTTTGATTAAAAAAAAAAAAAAAGGGGACAAAAAAACAAGATGCCTCTCACCAGCCATCACTTTTGCATTTTATAGAGCGGGTAAAAATCAAAACTTGTCACATTTTTATTGCCTTTTTGTCCTCTTTAAAGGGCTTGTTCACACCAAATGCAGACCAGATCTGCATTAGTTTCTGCACACATAGTGCAGTTTGTTATACTGAGTTTTTTGCCGCGTATCGGGCAGTTTTTGGTTAAAATAGATGTTTTAGTTTAGAATGAGCTTTCAGTGTTCCAGGGCGTTTGCATGCGTTTGAGGGTGTTTTACCTGCTCTGGAACACATGCAAATAGGGCTTGCTGCAGTTTTTTTTACATGCTCTGGAACTGAACGCAGCGTTGTGAACTAGAGCCTAAAATACCATTGGAATACATTGGACGCAGTTTTGATCCGGTCTGTAACTGCTCTGCTCCTGGAACGCGCTTGGTGTGAACAAGGTCTTAGGGAGATTTTCACTAATTTCCTATCCCAGTGACATCAGGACAAGAAAGACAGAACAAAAAATGCCAGACAGATCTTCTATCCCTTTGTCCATTGTACCAACATGTTTTTGTTACAGTCTCTGCCCCCATCAGAGAGATGCATCATCACTTCCTGTTCTTGTGGCATCCCATCACCAGAACAGAAGAAAGGGAAAACCTCCTTGAGGGCCCATTCACACCATGGCGTTGCTCTAAACCTCAGGGGTTCGAATGATAATACACAGCATATGGTACCGCATGCTAAGTGTATTGCTATTTATTCTCAATGGCACCTCCCGACAGGTGGGCACTGCCATGCTGCACAATGTGCGTTGTGTTACACAGGGATGTAGTACATGCATTACCTACCTTTTGGCCTCATAAGGCATGTGTAGGTGCATTTTCATGAACAGGGTTTTTATCCAGGGTTATACACTCATACACATGCACCGGTTTATGAACGTAAACCCATGTACAGCTGCTTACACCTATTCACTACTTTGGGTGGCAGTACACTACAACTGGTTATCCCAGGCATGGAAATACGTCCACAGTATACATTTGTGGGGTTATGGGTCCCTGTACAGGAGGACTTTCACTGCATGGCAAAGCGTGTCATTGCAAGACCGGGCACTGCACGACACTACAATGCATGCCCATTGGGAGGTGCATGGAGAATGAACAAACACAACAGCGTACTTATCTTGTGGTACTGTGCACTAAGCGTGCAGAACCCACAAGAATAGCGCCGTGCCTTGGTCTACAAGGGCCCTAATGGGTACACAGACAGCAGCACAAAACTTACAAAAGTCCTAACCTTTCCCCTCTGTACAAAACAATTGAATTGGGCTTTTTGGTCACCGTACACAACTAGCCTATCTTAGCTGAACAGATCTGAACCTGGAAAATCTCAGCTTTTATGAGGCTTTTAATGGTTCACTCAGCATAAGCATACAAGAAGTCGAGAGCTGATCTCCCCGTGCAAAAACCTCCCTTTTCTAGATGGACAAAAGGGCAACCATCACCCTGCAATTGGAGACTTTCCTATCCCCCGACAATGGTCCTCATCACTCACAGAACTCAGAGCCTTTCTTATTTAATACATTCAGATTGTAATCTCTTGTAAACTTGTAAAAAAGGTAGCCACCACAGTAGGTTTCCCTTAAAACGAAAATATTTACACACACACACACACACACACACACACACACACACACACACACACACATACAGGTATATATTTTCTGAGAGTTTGGTTATATCAGTTTAATAAGGTGCAAAAGTAAATAAAATTATCCTTCCAAACATACAGTGAGCTGATAACTTGCTATGCTCTCTGGTTGTGTTTTATTCCCATCACTTACATTGTGCTCAATCATCTGAGGACTCCGGAACCCCTCCCATGTCATGGAGAGGGGAAGGATTCCGTTGTCCTATTCTGTTTCAGTTGATCTGATACAGTAGTGAGTGTTGTCACCCTAGGACAGAAAGTGTACAGCAGGTCAGATCACCAAGTAAATAAGAAAAAAAGCTTAAGAATTATAGCCAAGCTATTCTTTTTTTGGCTTTATTTCTCTTTTGGGTCATAACAGGACATTTATGAATGTCCTCCTGTGACCCAGAGCCAGCATATAGCCCGCTGTATGCTGAAAGCGCAGAGCCGCGCTCCAGCCGGGAATGATACTGATAATATTGTCGGGATCCACACCGCTGCCTGATTGACAGCTGGGTAGAGCTAGCCCCCTCCCCTGTCTGTCCCTCCAATGAGCACTGGAGGAATGGGGAGGGGAGGGAGGAATCCCTGCAGGGAGCGGTGATTGACACGGAGAAGCCATGAGCTAAGCGATCAGTGGTTTGTAATCGCTCAGTTCTTGAGCCATAGAGCTGGCGTGTGACACCTGCAGTGTCCCATGCCAGCTCAAAGTATTGGGTAGAGTACATGTTACTCTCCCAATAGTCCTTTAAAAAAAAAATGAAAACTAATGTAGCCATTACGTCTAAGGAATGGAAAGCTACATTGTACTCCATTTTTGTTTTAGGGTTAGGATACACTTTATAGTAACCGTGTCATTTCAAAAACAAGGTCAAAAATAAAAAAAAGGTCAATTTCAGCACTATTGGGGGCTTATGCCTGCATGCTAATGGTGCGCGTCTTTTTTTTAGTATAGATTGGTTTCCAGAAAAGAACCGACGTGAAAATTAAATACTGAAAAATTATGAAAACATAGCGCAGCCATAGAAAGTAATCTTCTTAAATGCAATTAGTCACCGGAATACTCTGCCGCTTCTCCCCCTAACACCACACACTGAGAAAGCGTCTACAGTCGCTGCGCGTTCACAGTCGGTTTTAACGTTGAAAGTAATCTTCTTACTCTTTCAGCTCAGCTATTGAAGCTGAAATCCTGACATCATGGCCCAGTAAGTAAAGAGATGTAATTAAGTCACTCCACTGGACTAATTCGCCGAGCGGCCCTCCGCTGAATGCATTTTCAGCTATCTTGAAACCAGATTCCTTTGTCAGGAGGCCCAGATGAACGAGGATCTGAAGAGGGAGGGAAGAAGAAAAAAAAAAAAAAGTAATTTTATGTTAAAGAGGCACAGTCATTTTGTTCCATTACTCTAGATCCTTAAAGAACTCCAATAAAACCTTCTAATAGCATATAGAATCACAAATCAAAACGGGGCATCATCTTCACACAATTTTGTTTGTGCCAATTAGAATTTTGATCGTTGAGAAACTTTTCTTTCGACAGCGCCAAACAGACGTTTGTGTCAGGGTAGGATATCATCCAAAACTACTTCCCCCTAGGAGTGTCAGAGCTTTCCTATGGACCTCACTGGCCATTAGGAATGTTCAGGCAAGCTTCAGAAACATTAGGAACTGACCAAGCTTTGCTCAGCATTCAGGCCATGCGGGTGTGAAAGCTGCTGAAGGCAATTATCAGCACCTCTGGGTACCAGAACTTCATAGTTTTACATTTTGGTTTTTTAAAGGGAGAGTCCCCAAGCTGCCTACAGACTTCAGATCGCATCCTTTGTATGTGTGTGATCCAAACACTGATACAACTGACCATTAAAAAAAAAAATCATCTTCAAACATGTTGATGTCCACTAAACATGCATGGTTAGGAGTATGGGTGGGGTACATGATGGGTTAGTAGATACCCTTGGATCCTCTCAGAAAAATTCCAAAAACGGCTCTCCCCCTGAGAAAGCTGGAATGGGTCTGGGAGTACAAGTCTAGTGCTATATAGTTAAAGCTGAAGTTTAGTTCACTTTTTGTTTTGGTGGGGGGGTTATAGGTTATACACCACACGGGGCATGGGATACACTTCATTAAAGTTAAGACATGTCCTGATGGCTCCTGTAGCGACCCTCCCTTCAGAGATCCTCTTCAAATCAGTGAAGTTTTGGCACTGCATGGGTTACCTGCCTCTGCTGTAATAGTGAAGGAATCGCACATCCATTCCAAAACTCAAACATGTCTCCTCCAGTCACAGAAGGCTCACAGAAGAATGCCAAGATCCCCCCCTTTCATATACAAAATGCTTTGCATTATGTGGATTGAGGAGGAGCGGGGGGTGGAAAGGGAGGTCAAGCAGTGCGATTACTTCATTACCGCAGAGGCATCCAACCTATGTAGCACTGGAAGTTCACCACTGTGATGAGCATTCAGCATCACTGAAGGCAGGACATCTACAGGAACCATCAGCCAGCAAGAGATACCATACATTGTATTAGAGGTAAATTATGTCCCTGGTGCTGTATAACCCCCACAAATTAACCAAACTTAATTTTTACAAACAGATACATTTAGATGGTAAGTGAAGACAGAAATTCAGGTATTAATAATGCATCTATTACTTTCAACAGTGTAATTTTTTGGATAACAGTACCCCTTTAATCGTTCCATTCCATACTGTGCTAGCAAATTATCCCCATTTGTCATTTTGAAAGTGTTTGGATGTTTAAAAGGCAGATATACTGGAGGAAAAGAAGAAAATAAGAACCCACGCACTCAAACTAGAAAGTATATGTTTGCACAACAATCTGATCATAATTTATGCAGATTAATTCCGGAGGACTTTGATTAAAGAAAACACTGGAACAGGGCTGACAAAACAAGTCTACGATTAATGTTATTTTCCTATTTTGAAAAGATGTAACCAAAAGCAAGCATTAGGGATGATAGGACGCACTTCAGGACAACCACCCACAAAGTACATGAGCTCAGTGCAGGCAGTAATCCCCCATATTGTATGTAGGGAACAGTAAATGTGACTGCACAAGACAAAAATCACATGCACTACAGAGGCCCCTGTAGAAAATCACATCATTGATCCGAACCATTTAAAGTCAACCTGTATGGAGACGAAATGTAACCTGCAACAGTTAAAAATGCTAGCAGCCTCACTGTCATGCTGATCCAGTGGCTTTAGCACTTGGGAGTCATTCACTTTGAAGGCGATTTACATTTTCACATCAGCAATAGCAGCCTACCTCTAATCCTTACAGCATAGGTTGCCTTTGGCATTTTTCATACTGCAACACATGCGTTTACTGCAGTTTCAAAATGGCTTTGGCCTTAATTGCAAAATGCAGATCATGTGTAACTCTACCAAAGCGCTGTAATGCATTCATTGGTGTAAACAATGACATTGCATTCAGTGCCAACAAGCTCTATAAATATTTACGCAAATATCTGCCGACTATGAAAGCCGGTGGTAGACTGAGCACAGAGAATTTATCCGCAGAAAAGGTCTAAATCAGCCTTTCCTTGGTCAAAAAACAGCCTCTTGCTGAAGGTACTTTTAGGTGATGTGGAATAACCCAACAACCTGTGACCAGATGACCAGAGAGGAATTGACAAAATGAATGTAGGACTCTGGGTCAGCACACAATTTTAGGGCACCAAGGAACATGCATTTCCATCAACAACAAAAATGAATCAAAAAGGAGCCACCTGTGATATTTTGGGGCAAAAGACAATTTTCATTGGGTCGGGCCTTAAAATAAGGCTGGCTGGAATTCCACTATGAGTAGCTCTTGCCATACTGACCTAAGATCGCTAGGAAAAGGATGGGAAGGTGCTCCGATTTGGATAGGATTTACATGTTTTAAACAACCATTCTAGATACGCAGTATCTGTGTTTTATAACAAGCCCTCACTGACCTGGAGGTGCAGGCACTGTGAAACAATTCATCTTCAAAGCTCACAGCAAAAAGCCATTCTAGTCCTGTCAAGCAGGTCTGTTTACTCTGCCCCTAGCAGTACCTCAACGGCTCCATTTAACCTCCTCTCTTGCCCTGGGTTCCGGCTTTGTGTTCCCAAATTAGAAGGCAGCCAAGTCACTGCTGGGAATAGAAGAGGAGCTGTTACTGCTAGGTGGGTGGGGGGGAGCAGGGTAGGCAGAGCTGCTCAATCACTGCTGGGAGAAAGTGGCAGGGGGAACTGAGCTGCTGCTAAGGGGAACTGAGCTGCTGCTAAGGGGAACTGAGCTGCTGCTAAGGGGAACTGAGCTGCTGCTGCGTAAAAGGGAGGGGAAATGAGCTAATCAGTCATTTGAGAGGAGGAAGTAGGGGGAGCTGAGCTATGAACTTAAAATGTGAGTGCGGAGAAATTAGAACCACTGGCCAGGTAATCTTATTTTTGTCACTCTCTCAAAAACTGCCCTCATCACTAATGTCACAGGGAATAAAAGTGAAGGTTACCCCAAAATTTTAAGTTGCCACCCGAACAGGAATAAAGGGGAATCTTAAAATGAAGACTCTTGTTCCTATGACAACTGCCTAAAAGAGAACGAAAAAAGAGAAACCTCCCTAACGAGACAGATGCCAAAAAAAAAAAAGACTGGTTCTGTCCATCCCTCTTTTATACAAACGAAAATCATTTGGAGATTTTATATATATATATACCCATTATAGGACTTGGGTGCTCCTGCCATGACCTTTAAGAACGATTTGCTCCACATTGTCTGCAGCTACACAGGTCAGAAAAGCTCATTTACTGCTACTTAAGAACATGTAAATATTAGAATGACCATAGCCTGGACACTAGAAAAGTCCACTGTAAGGGCTCATTCTGACTGGCGTGCTCGTCCATAAAATGCCCGAACCCGGAAGGGACGTGTGGTGCACAGCAGCCTGCTCTTGCCAATGGGAGGGCGCGGCTGCACTCAATTACAAGCTGTCACAAGGACACCTGGGCCCGCACAGATTTGCAAGTTCGGCTGTGCGCACACTGCCTTCATCCAACTGCGGACACCCAGACCCACACGGATGTGCAGGTTTGGGTGTGCATGTGACCGCGTGTATTTCGTGCAGCCGCGTACTCCAATAAGGAAGAACAGGCTGCTGTGCGCAATTACACATAGCACCTTTCCCTTCCCTTCCAGGATCTGGTCTTTTTATGGGCATGCACACCCTATGGATGTGTAAATCCATCTGAATGAGCCCTAAAGACCCGGTAAGCAAAGTATTCCTCCAACATCAATACAAAAGGTTCATAAAATACACGTTCTAGATGCGATATTTTCACTTACATAGGCTCCTTGGCTTTCTCAGGGCCCGGGTGATTCCTAGCCAGGCTAAGGACAATGTGCAATATAAAGCATGTACTAACTATTCCGCCTTTTTTCCGCCTCTCAAAAGGCATAATGGACATGCTTTCAATGTGTAGTCACTCAGGTGAGAAGACCCACCGGCAAACGAGTTTCTATTATCTAGAACAGCCGATATTAAAACGGCAGATGTTCGCAAATGAGATTTCAGAGCTCCAAAACATTCTCTTTTCAACGACATCGAGGAG
>NW_017306894.1:304255-311423 GCF_000935625.1 Nanorana parkeri
CAGAATGGTACGTTTGCTAATGGGAATCTGCGATTGTGATTCTGAAACACAAAAGTGTAGGCTGCCTGAGAAAACATACTTGCACACTTCTCTTTGAAAACAAAGAAAAAAAAAAAGAAGTGTACCTGTCACCGATAAACTGACAGGTACACTTTTCTGGCATCATGGCAAGAACAAAGTCAAGCTATGTTTTTATTCTTTAAATACAAGACATATCACCAGAGTCCTCAGATCTGCCCAGCTGTCTTAGACATTACAAAGCTAAATGAATGGGTGCTCTTCTGAGGCCTTCTCAAGGGACACCGCGATAATGTTCGGGGGGCAGAGGACAGGAAATTAAAGGCCAGTTCCACATTACACCCATGTTTAGTGTGCCCCATGGAGACATTCCTAAGCTCGCTCTCCCCCCCATTAAAAAGGTAAAAAACACCCAGTACCTTTCCATGTTCCACTGTCCAGCCCCGATTCCCCCCCACAACACACACCACTGTTTGGTCAGGAAAGATATCCTCCAATCCCCTGGTTGTGGGGAGGGTACTGAAGGTAGAGAAGTGGTTCCTTCTGCCCTCAGTCAAACCGAGTGGTAGAGGGAGCAGATGCATGGCTTGTCGCATGCTGTGTGTGTCCATGGACGCACACAGCTAGGTGTTGGCAGTCGGGAACATGCACACACAGGTGTCTCCTGAGCAGCCAGCTTGCTGTTTTCAAAGCTACCTGCAAAAGCCAATTTTTATTCTCCACTCTCCTGGTGTAAACATTCATATTAACCTAAAATGTGGGGAAAAGCAGGGTTATGCTTTAAGCTAACATTGTGAAGATTGCTATATTGTAGAAGCATAAATAATGCATGGAGTTCCAGGTTGTGAAGAAATGAACGCAGCCTCTTTGCCTCTGTAAGGTTAAAGTAAATGACAAAAGCAAGCCATAAAATCAAGCGGAGCCCACAGCGTTTTGAGAATGGCGAAGTGCCAACGCTCCGGGACTTGTTTTTGTCAGACTTAATCGCCAGTTATTCCAGGGTCACGTAGGCAGCAACGCGCGTGTCTTTACACAGCGGGGACGGTTGAAGCCAGCATTGCAGGCAGCGCTGCTGTTTAGAATGTTCCAAGCCTCCTAGAGAGAGAAAAAGTACCTTTTTCCTTTTACGTTTCTCCAAATTCTGCTTCTCTGCCAAAGACTTGATTGCTTCTATCCAGGTGTCATCCATCCTCTTTATCCTCAGCGTCATCCAGCGGAACTCCTCGTGTTTAGACATGACGAGGTAGAGTTGCTCAAAATCTGTTCGGATTTCAGCCTGAAAGTAGGAGAAAATGGAATTGCTGAGGAAATGTCTGTGCGCCATTTAAAAAGGGAAACGGTCATTTTTCTTTTAACCTTTTTGTACAGAGCTGTGTGAGCCACTGGTACAAGCAGAACAAAGCACTAAGGTAGTATTAAACTTTTTTCCAAATAGTGAATCCAAATTAAACAAATATATAGGGATGCTCCGATGCCTAGCCCAATACTTCCGGTATTAGGAATCCAGGCAGTGCGTCATTACACGCTGCCTGGCTTTCCGATTGGCCGGGAAGCCGGCTCCATGCTCTCATCACAAGTGATGAGAGCATGGAGCCGGCTTCCCGGCCAATCAGGAAGGCGGGAAGCGTGTAATGACAGGCTGCCCAGCTTCCTGATACCGGAAGTATAGGGTCACTTGTGATGAGCACGGAGCCGGCTTCCCGGGCAATCAAGAAGCCATGCAGTGTGTAATGACGCACTGCCAGGCTTCCTAATTACATGGCGCCTGACTTCCCTGATTGGCCAGCTTCCGACCAATGACACGGCGGCCGGCTTTCTAATTGGCCGGGAAGCTCGCTTCATGCTCCCTCGTCACCTCATGACGAGGGAGCATAGAGCCGGCTTCATGGCCAATCGGGAAGCTGAGCGCCGCGTCATTACACAGCACCCGGCTTCCTGATTTGCAAGAAAGCCGGCTCCATGCTTTGTCACATAGTGATGAGAAGCATGGGGACGGCTTCCCTGCTAATTGGGAAGCCGGGTGGCGGGTCTTTACACGCTGCCCGGCTAATCAGGAAGCCAGGTGTCAAATCATTACATGCCACCTGAATGGGACTTCCGGTACTCGGTATCGAGTACCGGGGAAAAAAATATTGGTACTCAATACCGAAATACCGGTATCGGTGCAAACTGGCCTTGGTGGGGACAACAAGTACGGTAGCCATGCCAAGAACCATGGCGTAGGTACAATTTTCCATTGTCACCATCAGAAAGCCTGTCTACAGCAATGATGTGCAGCCGACACTGGAACAAATGCATTTAGACAGCAACTGGCTGTAAGGGAATGGAGGAGACCAGCAGCACAGATGCATTAAAAAAGTAATAGCTTTGCATGATGGGGAAAAAAAAGCGGCAATTGTTTATAGTACACAGTGCAAATTAAATGCCACGGAGTAAGGATTTGGAAAAAAAATAATGAAATTTCTCAGTCAAAATTACTGCAAGATCACCGCACTGGTGATCTTGCAGAAATTTACATAGTTACATAGTATTTGAGGTTGAATAAAGACATTAGTCCAAAAAAAAAAAATGAAATTTCATGGTGCACTACACCTAACCATTCGCCACTTATTAAAAAATAAAACAATGTGCTGGGAATTCCAAGTTCATGATCATCCTCTTTAACCAGCTTACCACAGTTCGCTTATCAGCTTCCTCCTCTTTGCGGTTTACAGATCTCCACGGTAGCCGAGGACACCAGTTTTCAACCTATAAGAGAAAAAAAAAAGATCACGAATCCAAAAACACAAAAATGTAAGAAAGACCACTGCATAGTTAAGGGATGGCTCACACCACACTGCATGGCATTGTACAGCACAAAGTGTGTGCTGCAGGGCGGAGTGACTGCACTGCCGTGGGCTGCAATGCTTTTCTAGAACATTGCAGTGCACACTTTTTTTTCTGATATGCAAATTCTATGTGCTGCAGCGCGTTGTCACACATTGTAAGGCACTGCAATAAAATTATGCTCGCTTCCTTTTATCACAACGCACAAAACCCATTGAGCGGGGCCCATACAAAGGATTGATGCCCAATACAGCCCAACGTGGCTTGTGTGAACCAGTCCTCTCAGAAAGAAACCATGTTTAATGTGCAGGGGAAGGGGGGGGAAGGCGGGGCGCGGCAACTAAATCGCAGAGCAATGTAAACTGTACTAGACCACTATAGTTACTCTGGGAATTTGTAATATGAGCTTGCATAGATAACCCAGTTAACATTCTCCTCAGCGAACACAATGTAACATTCTCCTCAGCGAACACAATGTAACATTCTCCTCAGCGAACACAATGTAACAAAAAAGGTAGTTTCCAGAGTGTATTCACTTCCGCTGAATTATTTATGCAGGCTATTCTTCGAGTGGGAGTCCCAAGCTAAAGGAGATCTATGAGGTGAGTGATTTAAACTCATACTTAGAGCCGACCTGTGACAAAAGTTCTTACAGGCCGGCTCTGTTGATTGGTAAGTGAGCAGAAACATGCAGCTGATCCGCTCACTTCCTGATAGTCTCCCTGCAGTGAGCGGTGACTGTCAGTCACGGCTCCCCCCCTCCCCAATCCCCCAGCGCTGACTGGAGGAACAGACAGGGGAGGGGACAGGCACAGCTGGCTCTGCCTCTAGCTAGGCAGAGCCAGCTGTCACTCACGCAGCTTGGTGGATCTCGACAGTATTGTCGTGATCTGTCCCCGCTGCGGCGCTCTCAGTATATCGCGGCCAATAGCCCGCTATATACCGAGGTTTGGGTCACGGTAGGTGGTTAGTATATATCCTCCTGTGACCCTAAAAAAAATATGGGGGAAAACACTTACCCCACAGTTCTTTTAAACTCCGAGAGCAAAGTGGTCAGAGCACTTGACTCTTATCTCAAGGTAAATGAAGATAGTTTGCAGATATACACTTTGAACACTTCCTTTGCATCTGCTGTCGGATGACTCATTAGATCTCAGAGTTCAAATTCCCTGGCTGAAGGCAGCTTCTGAATGTACCTACACACTGGCCACTTTATTAGATACACCTTGCTAGTACTGGGTATGACCCCCATCAAAACTGCCTTAAACAGGAACTTTACCCAGATCTTTACAAATTTCTAAAAGGTGCCTTTTCTATTTGGAAGTGGACCTTTATCCCCCTTGGCTTAAATCGCTGCATGCTAATATGAAATCTTACATTCATTAAACATTTTAATTTTACTCCGTTTTCCACTTCCTGGTCCTCTTTGGTTAAAGTGCTGTAATGTGCCCAAGTGTTGCATCCTGGGAAGGTTACATCAGCAGTACATTGCTGGGAAATCTCATCCGAGATCTCCGGGAAAGACATTATCCTCCTCTGAGATGAGGTGCATGGTCACATGACCTAGTCACATGTGCCAGAGTAGTGGGCACGCTATGGTCATAAAGGAATGACCACGATCACACGGCAGAAAGCACAAGAACTCGTAAGCTCACTGGATTTCTGGAAAGGCATTTTCCTGCAGGACAGATCGGGCTCGCAGACAGGAAGTTGGCCATCTTTCAACCTGGAAAACTGGTGACATCTACTGTAGTGGTTGAGAAGTAGTGTTGCAGAGGACAGCTCTGGATTGAAAAAATATTGCAGCAAAGCTGTTTTTCAATTTTTACAGGTCCAAGGCTACTTTTTAATCTGGAGTTCAACTTTAAAGTGGCGTTAAAGCCAAATTTTTCCCCCCTCCCCCCCATGTAAATGTTAGCACTTACCTCAAATGATGTCTCTTATTCTGATCTTCCTCTTCTTTCCCCATGTTTTCATGTGTCCCTCCAGCAGTGCGACGTCACTCCAATCCAGCGCTGACTGCTCCATCTCTCCGATCCAGCGGTGTCTGCAGGCGGGTGCACGCGTCCATAGACTTACCTTGCGTCTCTGCTAGTCTCCCGGCCGAGAATCGGAACTGCGCATGCGTCCGCCCCAAGATCCTTTGCGGCACGATCACTTCCTGATTCTCGGCGCGGGAGCGAGCAGCGATAACGAGGTAAGTTTAGGAGATTTGGATAAGGTCATACGTCAGGAGTTTCCAGAGAGCTCAGGATATTATTAGTAAGAAAAACAAACTCAACTGAAATACAAAGAAGTGGACCAGATAGGAAGAAAACCAATGACTAACACCAGTGTGTTTCACCAATGACTAATACACACAAGCTTGTTATTCGCAGGAAATTGAAGTAACAATGATGACATTGTATCCAGCAGATGAAAACCAAATCTACCAAAATATAAAAGTCACTCCCAAGTCCGATTTCCTGAACATTATTGCTTAATAAAACCGTGCTGACTGCATTTTATCCCGACGTGATAAGAGTCTCGGAGAGCTCTCTTTCACACAACAGATCCCAACAGTCCTACAATATAAAAATGAAGTTCTACCAATCTTGTAAACCAGAATGAACTGTTAACCAATTCCTATGCATAGTTCAGATCCTCAATTTGCATACCTGGGGTCTAGTCCTTATCATATTGAATGCACGGATTGGCTACATGTTGGGTTTTGTGAAAATATTCTGATTGGCTACATGCTGGTATAGTTCTGAGAAATACTCCAGACTGCACAATGTCAGTAAATGTTTTAATAATCTATGTGCCGGTATGTTCGGTTTTAGCACTGGAAGGTCGGCTCAGTTCCCAGCACGGGGCTTTCAGCGCTGAATACAAGTGAAAATTAGAAAATCTTATCAACTCTAATCCTTTACCTGCCCACAAGATTTCCTTAGACATTTCTTAAAGTGTATTTCTACTTTTGCAGCCATAATTGGGATAACACCTATTTTATATGCGTTACATGTTCCCAGTCACTTAGCATCAGCTAAAAAAAAAAAAAATGTATATATATATACATAACACACACACACATACATATATATATATACACACACACACACACATATATATATATACACACACATATACATATATGTATACTTCTTACAGTTCAAATTGCTTGTATTTGGGTTAGGGTAAAGATATACTCACCAGATCCTTGGTCCTACGGCGGTGACCGCTCTGACATTTGAATGTAACCTGGCGTCCTCACGTCCAATGGAGATTGCCAGAGCCAGGAACAGATGCTGTGGTGACCGGTCTAGCAGCCTGGCAGGAACATGGATCAGGCGAATATATATATATATATATTTTTTATTTAAGACTGTAGACCAAAACAAGCAGTTAGCCTTTGCGGAGTGCAGGGGTAGCCCCACTGCAAGGGTTAACATTTAGTATGCCCAGACATCTTTTTAAATGGTTCGGCAACAGGATCTCTTTACAACTTTCTGAAAATGCACTGTAGCTACCCATTAATAAGGTATTAGAAGCCCAGTTTGATGAGCTCATGGCACCCCTTCAGGGAATGACGCCGAACTTCAGCTCTGGGCTGTACTTCATGTTCTCACATAAAGAGTTGCAGCTCGTCTCACAAGCTCATCTCAACACGCATCCTTTCACCTTGTCCTCAGTGCCATCTGCAAGCAGCAGGACTGGCAATCTGCGTGTTCTATTCCTCACTGTAAACGGCCAAAATCCGCAGGAAGAGATTTGCAAAATCAGGATACTTGAAACGTTTTCAAATCTCCAGTTGAGTACAGAAACTCAAATCCCTCCAGTATAGCTATATACACATTGTGGGAAATTATATATTACTATACCTGCCCTTCCTCTGTACTCTAGATATAGAGATAGGCCATTCCAGGGGACCTGCAGAAACCTAAGCAGGAAGTTCTGTTACTATATCACATGATCAGTTGCAGTGTAATAAGTATTGTACCCTGACATCCCTATAGATGTACAATACATGGGATCTTGCACATAGGTGACTGCATCAAAAAAAATGTAAAATACCAGTGTACTTCTCTCGCCAGGGAGCCTCCAATAAGGTAACGGCTGTAGGCGGGTATACGCTCTTCTGCACCCTGGCGTATGCAACTACAACGATGTACCAGTGTATACCCACCTATAGCCACTGACTTCTATGGGAGGCTGTGCACAACACCGTCGCAGGGAAAATACACCAGTATTTACATTTTACGGGTGCAGGCATCTGTAAGCATGAGCCCTAAGGCTATAAACTATATACACTTGACATACCCAACATACTCTACCTATATGATCT
>NW_017306894.1:311539-351358 GCF_000935625.1 Nanorana parkeri
AGAATCTAACACTTTCGAATGCTAGTCATGTTGCAACAGTTTGGAGAAGGCCCAAGCCAGCATGATTATGGCCCGGGTTCAAAGCCATTTCCACAAAGACATGGTTTGATGAGTTGAGAAAGAGTAATGACAATGAGAGGCCAGCCATTTTCTGTAGCGGCCCAAATAAAAATAAAATCATATTTTTCTTGGAAGGAATATTCTTTTTTTTGCAGCCTGAATTTTCCAGAATCCTCATCCCACTCTCCCTGAAACTGTCCCTGCGCCTATTCTTCCTATGCACCAAGCTGAACATATTTTAAATATATTTTGCAACAGTCAAAGGATATAGATCCTCTGTGTGTATAAAATACTTCTGCAAACAGATATTACCTTGTAAAAAGTATTGGCAACAACATTTCTGTACTGTACACAGCCTGTGTAAAAAGCAAAGTTGTGAGTGGGATCCAGCATACAGACTGCCTGCAGAAAAATACAAAAGGGAGTGCATACAAGACCAGTCACCCTGCACAAGGTGAGAGCAGCAGTGACCAGTCTTATACAGGAGAAGCAAAGTTTCACTGCATTACTGCACAGATCTAGAATATGCAAAGGATATCAAGAATACACATGGTTCTTTAGTTCAGCATTTAAAAGAGTTCTAGCCAACCTGTGACAATGAGACTGTCACAGGTCGGCTCAGTAGATTGGGAGGTGAGCGAACACATACCGGCGTTCGCTCACCTCTCGATAGTTTCACGGCTCTCTGCCGTGACAGGGGAGCGGCTGGATTCCCCCCCTCCCCGCTCCGATCTGCCAACGCTGACTGGCGGAACGGACGAGGGAGGGTACAGCTGGCTCTGCCTCTAGATAGGCAGAGCCAGCTGTCAGTCACGCAGCTGGGCGGATCCCGGCACAATTGTCGGGATCCGTTTCAGCTGCGGCGTCTCAGTATACCGCGAGCTACAGCTCGCTGTATACTGAGCCTAGGGTGACGGGAGGGCGCTAGTTTGTGTCCTCCCGTTACCGTAAGGAGCACTATGGGGAAAAGCCTTAACCCCATAGTTCTCTTTTAAGGTTAAGCAGAATACAGAGCTTCCAGCAATAGCCTTGAATTTCTGCGCTGGAAGTTTCTTTTGTTATAAACAAATACTATATATGGCCAAAGGTTTGTGGACACTATCACAATTACTGTACAATATATTAGTTTGTTGGACATCCCATTACAAAACCATGGGCGTTCAAGCAGAACTTCAGTTGGAAAGCAAAACGTTGCCATCCGGAAGACTTATTGCAGAAGAGATTCTGTCTTTTCTAAATGCTTCTTACCTTCTTGATAACAGGTCATCAAAAGATTGTAGACTGTACAACTTTGTGTACAATCTGGGCAATCCTTGGTGCTGTGATAAATGTCAGCCAAAATCAATTAAAAAAAAAATGTACAAAAGGGGTGACGACCCAGGCGGAGAAGACGACCCAGGCGGAGACTTCAACTATGGCAAAAGCACTTACAGAAGTCACCGCTGTAAAAGGTGGCAAGTATATATGGCTTTCGTTCTGCTTTATGAAATTTGCTCCCTCCATTTCAGTTATAGCTTCCACCCTTCTGCAAAGGATTTCCACAAGATTTTGGAGAGTAAATGCAGGAATTTGTGTTCATTCAACCAAAGAACAATTTGTAAAACACAGGTGCAGAAGCTGGATGAGAAGACCTGGCTTACAATTGATATTTCAATTCCAATGGCATTCACCAAGGTGCTCAATAGGGTGAGATCCAGACTCTGCACAGGAAATAAAGTTCCTGCACACCAAACTTGTCCAACTGTCTTTCTGGAGCTGGCTGTGAATCCCAGGGTCACAGACATGCTGGAACAGAAAATGGTCTTTCCCAAACTTACAAGGTTGGAAGTGTTGAATTGTGTAAAACGTCTTTGTATTTTGTTGTAGCATTGTCAGTACCCTTTACTGGAAACACCTGAACTTAGTAGGGTTGTCCACATATTTAAGTGTCGATTGGGCTTCCAAATAGCTGGAGACAGATGGGCATGTATGTGCCTGATGTGTGATGACAATTTTACTTGACAAATTGCACTGCTTTTGTAAAACAAACCAGTGATTAGGCAATCATCCAGATGCCAATTGTTGTGTCATTTTATGGATTGGTACATTTAAAAACTAACAATGCACCATTCATTACTAAAAATGTATTTGTTTCTGAAGGTCACTACATGTCGGTTTCTGGCTTTTGCAATTATGAGCCATACAATTACCAAGTGGCATTGGCTACAGAGCAGATGTTAGCTCCAGTATGGACAAGTCAGTGTAATTTGTGGAGAAAAATAAAGGCCAGGTTCATACCATTTTTTGGACCAGATCTGGAACGCTGCGCATTGCATTTAGACATCTTTTTGAAACATTCAAGCTTTGTTTTTGTTTTTGTTTAGCTTAAAATGGGCTTTCATATGCAGTCCAGTGTGTTTGCCTTTTTCATGTGTTTTTGATGCATTTACATGCGCTCCAGAACAGAAAAATAATGCATGCAGCATTTTTTTTGCCCGCACCAGAACGGACTGCAATAGTGTGAAAGGAGCCCAGAAATACAATAGGAATACATTGGGATGCATTTCAGGTCTGGGCATGACCTGGCCATCACTGAAAATGGAACCAGAAACACCAAACTGGCTCTCAAAGTTCTAGTTTTCCATCCAGACAATGCTACAGTACACCAGACCTTCCCATTCTCTTTAGTGGGTAAACTGGGAACCCCTTATGCTTACCTGTTTGGGATGTAGGAGAGGTGTTCTTAAAGAGCAAGTCCACTTTCTCACTAAATGTGAGAGAATTAACTTACCCTGAGGGGCGGGCTTCCGATGACCACAATGCTGAACAGTGCGCGTGCGTACACCGGCCCGTTCGGCACTTGTCTCCCGAGCACCGTTCAAACCAGCCGAAAATCGTACGATTTTCGGCTGGTTTTCTAGCGTGCTCCTTAGACAAAAGACGTGCGACCGTACAGTAGAAACGGTCGCACGTCTTCGTTCACACTGCTCGATTCTCGTACGATCGCAGGATTTCCCGCGATTCTCGTACGAGAATCGAGAAGTATGGGCACCTTTAGACTGATTCCTGAATGGGAAGATCTGCCTTTATTATAACAATCTGGGCAATCCCAATAATCTAATGAGCAAGGCTACAAATGTCTGTATCCCTTTAGAAGGGGATGCATAAAATTTTACTTGCCAATTATGTTTTTGTTTGTTTTTATTTGTGCTCAACAAAAAAAGGTGAAGTTTTCCTTTAAGTGCTTTTAGTCACAGTGGATAGTACAGCTCCAGCTCGGAAAATAAGGTGGGACATGTTTCACGTTCAATCTTACACTTTAAATAATTGTACCGATATCACAATGGGTTACACACATCCAGTTCCACGTGGCCATGTAATTATCACCCCATTAAGAGCGATGCCAAAATCGGGGCTTCAACTGCTAAACCTGTCGGCATTAAAAGGAATTATTTTAGTGGTGACTTAGTTGCAAGGTCTCCATGGTCCTGTCACCCTACTGAAAGCAGAAACTTCTCATGCTCCAGGTGACGGGAACACAGAGCTCTCCGTGTCACTCATCACGCCGTTCGCTGCCAGCATGGAGAACGCTGTGCCAAGAGGCTGTCAACATTGCCAACGCCCTTTTCTGAAAGCATGATGGCAGACAACTGGATCAAACATGGAAGTATGGCGTTAAAGTGAAACTTCAGCAGTCCTTCTCTGGGACAACGCACACCATATTCCAGATCCTTACACACTTCGTTCTGCAGATAAGACAAACTACAAAAATAGACATTATAATCACATGAGCCCCAGTGCTGAAATCAATCCTTTATTCCAACATTGCATGGCTCTCACAAAAGATTAAGGCAGAAAACCTAAAAAGTGTACTGATGGAATTTTTTTTTAAATTTTCCCCATGTTGTGCCTGTTAAAAATGCTGCAAGTACAAAAAATTACACTGATCCTGCCAAAGATCCAGTCACCTTCCCTGCTTGAGCTGATAATGTCCCTCTGCTACACTGAAAATCTGAAGCAATGTTATCTCTGCCCGAGTTCTTCATTCTGGACTAGAGAGCAATTCCCCTTATTCCTTTGGAGAAGATAAGGGGAGGTGTTCTGCTATCCAAACATGAGAACTGGCAGAGCTGACAAAACTGCTTGGGATTCTCTGTGCAGCAGAGGCAGAGTTGTCAGCAGAAATAAGAAAGAGCACACTGGATTTCTGGCAGCATTTACAGAGGGCTAAAACTGGGGGGGGGCGGGGGGGAGGGAATGTGCATCTTTTGCAGATATGTGCTGAATTTTTTTTTATTTGAGTGAGCAAAAAAAACAAGACAAAATTCTCAGAAAATAATGTGTCAGATTCCTGAAGAGGAAGCGCAACTATTCACTTAGAGTCCGATAGTCTCATCTGCCCACTCCAATTCGAGCACTGCAGCTTCCTTCAGCATCTTCTGCGAGTGCCAAATGTCTGTGTTCCCTGTTTTGTTGCTTCCTCTGACCCATATGTCACTACAGGTCTCCATTATGAAGGGGTTGAAAAATAGCAAGAGAGTGCATGGGGGTGGCACAGGCATCTAACACTAACTCAGAAGTTAGGCCAAAAGATAAAGACTGCAGTGCTGGAAAGGAAGGGAGGATACATAGACCGAAAGGGAGGAGTAATGGCGTCACTCGTCACACACTCCAAGAGCCACACTCTATGCTTCCTCCAATTAAATACAAACTTTATTTTAATCCATGATACAGCATACACCTTCCAAAGCTTCCCAGAATGAAAAACTCTTCCGATCTAGGGGACCAGACAGGGTCACTTTAAAGAATACCAGGAAAGCTATACTCCATTCTATTGGCTTGAAAAGGCTGTGACCCAACTGCAAGAGCAAAGAGCTGAGGATTCTGTGGAAACCGCAGTGAAATGTAGTTATTTTTTGGCAGGTTAGGATTGAAGGCCTGAGTTATGAAGACCGCCTTCAAATATTAAAACGTATTCCCCTTAGAAAAGAGGCTATTAAGAGGTGACCTTATTGCAGTCTTCAAAACGTCTACACAAGTTCTTCTTTCACTTCATATACAAGGATATAAGACAGACAGACAGACAGACAGACAGACAGGAGAGAGACTGAGGATGCACCGATACCGGTTTTTCGTATCGAGTACCGGTGTTTTTTTTCCCGGCACTCGCCGATACCGAATACCGATACCGGATGTCCCATTAAGGAAGCCAGGTGGCATGTAATGACTGGCCACCTGGCTTCATGATTAGCAGGGAAGCCGTCCCCGTGCTTCTAGTCACTAGGCGACGAGAAAGCATGGAGCAGGCTTTCTGGCCAATCAGGAACCAGGGCAGCGTGTAACAATGGCTTACGGATTAACCTGGGAGCCGGCTTTATGCTCCCTCGTCACCTCCCGGCCAATCAGAAAGCCAGGCAGCAAGTCATTACACGTTGCCCGGCTTCCTGATTGGTCGGGAAGGTGGCTCCATGCTGACGAGGGAGCATGGAGTCGGCTTCCCGGCCAATCAGGAAGCCAGGCAGCGTGTAATGACTCGCTGCCCGGCTTCCTGATACAGGAAGTATTGGGCTAGGCATCGGAGCATTTGGGCGAGTACGAGTACTCTCCCAAATACTCGGCATAGATATCGGTATAGTTGTATGCCCAATATACACACGTTGAACCAGATGGACCCTTGTCTTTATTCAACCTCACCTATGTTACAGCTGACCACGGACAGAGATGCATTCTGGTCCTATAAATGTTCTTGTACATAAAACATGCAAGTTTGCATTAAGTACGCGAGTCTGTGGGCTTGGTTCTGGCCCATCTTAAGGGAAAACAATTGACCTGCCCCAAATGTAGCCCCGCCCACAAAGATGACTTGGCTGGGAATGTATACTAAAATCAGAAATGGCCTATAGAATATAAAGGAACCGATCCAACAGTAATAGGCCAGATTTGGCCACTTAGGCCAGCAAGTATATTAAAGTGGATTTTCATTTCTGCAGTCAAATTGGGTTCACGCTTCTAAATATTAGTTGTGTGCTCCTATTCACATACCAAAAACAATCAAAATAATGTAAAGATTACCGCTTACCTTTTTGCTCGCCTAAAAATCTTACCCATCTTTCACCTTCTATGAAATGGTATTGACGGGGCTGGTCAGTTATGTTCATCATAATTGACCCCATCTGTACTGCACTAGCATTTCATTATCAGTTGTAAATGTGTACTGTTGATCATAGAACACTGGACTACACTGGGACATTTGGATAGTGGATATCTATAGATATATTTATATTATCTCATGTATTTATGTTTTTGGAGATATATATATATATACACCTCTCCAAAAACAAAGTGTAGAGTAGAAAGGGTTTATTAATTCACTGATTGGGAGGAATTTATGGTATTTTAAGCGCAGCGTTTTAGTGGTATTTATATGTGTACACTGTCTGTCCTAACAAGATCAAGGCTAGGGAGGAACATTGCAATGTTAAGCACAAAAAAAAAAAAAAAGCCACCTACTATCCCTCAGTCTCCCTAATTGCACATTGCAAACTATTCTAAAATAGAGGTTGCCTATAGATTCCTATGCATAGTGCTATTCCCCAAAAAACTAAAATTATATATTTTTGTACAAATAATTTTTACATATGCTGTGTGAAATGGAAAATTTGTTTTTTTTTTAACTTTACCTGCAAATGGGAAATAAACGTCAAGCACAGCAACCACAGGAACTAATCAGACCACATCTTAAACGGGAGAGAACTCCGAAAGATAACTAGTTGGTATCACTTCCTGCACCCTACCACTGTCCTCCGCACTTCATTCAAATAAGTACCAAATTATTATACGGGTCATTGGAATGCTATATAAAAGCATCAGCAACCATTTTGTAACGGATATTTATACCAATGCTGTTCATCCGTTCACTAAGCCCGGGGGCTGAGGCTTTAGGGGTGTGCTGTACATGATAAACGTTTGCTCATCACAGGCAGTTTTGGAGGTGAAGTCTGCAGCATGTTCCCTGCAGGTGCTCATGAGCCTGACGTGAAAGCTGTTTGAACGTAATAGGTCTTGGAAATTTGTCAAAGACCGAGTCACTTTCATTTACGAGGAAAGTCATTTTTGTCTTCCTCCCACAGGAAGGAAGAGCAGACTTAACCTGAACTGGATAAATTAAACGTGAAGCCTGAAAACGAAGATGCCGCAAGTTTCAGCATGCCCTCATTGTTCCTTAGGAAAAGCACGGTGCCCAACCTCAAGGGAAATCCCACAAACACATTGCTGGCTGAATCTAAAGGAGGCAAGGGTGCCCAGTCATTCTGAAAGCACCCTACAGAAAAAAACTAATTGTTGAAAGATAACCATCCGTTTCTAATGGAAATAAAAGATCCTTATACTGGTGTATTAAGATTTGTAATTTGTAATTGCATGCTCAAAGCCCAACGTCAGCCAACTTCTTTTAAATATTTTTTTCTTTTTTGAAGTTTAGATACAGCAAGAAAAGCCTAGAACCTTTGTCAGGTTTAAGAAGCTGTCTCCACCACAACCGAGGAGAATTGGCCTCCCTTCACATCACACACTAGGACAGGAAGTGAAAAGAATAATGTCCAACATGGACCCCTGCCCAAAGTTCTGCACATGGCCCACAAAAAACCCAAAAAGAACCAAAAAACATTTTGGCTAGTTGAATGAGTGCCATGAATGATTTGGACTACATGGGATAACATTCTTAGTCTCCTTTCACACTGGCGGTCCAATTGACTGCCTCTTGATTTTTATTCAGGTAGATCACATCGGATGCCCATTGCTAGTCTATAAGCAGCCGGGTCTAAACGGATGGCCGTCTGTTTACAACCGGTTACCCCGACTCTATCCACATGCGGAAAAACAAACGGAACAGTGTTCTGTTTTGACTGACCTGGTCGTGGTTAATATGATGTTAATGGACATGCGTCCGTTTCCCCAAAAGACCAACATGGGGTCCGATCATTTCAGTAGTGACATTCCATCACTGTTCTGATGAGGGGATCCGTGCAAGGATCCTCTCCTGATCAGCCCATGTGAAAGGGGACTAAGACACTCCAGTAAAGCATAAAACATTTTGCACTCGAGTAAATTGTCCCAAACCCATCAAACTCTGCGGTGGGGAAAGGGGGTGCTAGCACTATGAGTCAATCAGATCAGTTTGTGTACTGCACAGTGCTAACACTAGGGACCCTGCTGGCAGGAGGACAATGATGATCTATGACCATCTTTCTGCGATTTCCTTCACTGGGTCCCTGACCAACTACACTGCTTAACTGCAAGGGATGTCATGGACCATGTTAAGGTTCATTCACACCAAAAGTGGTCTCTGTCCATTTTTTTTTCACCACCCAACAACGCTAGCCTGCATGCCTAACCTGAGCATTTTAGTGTGAATGCACACTTCTGTTTTATGGCAGAGATTCCTGGATCACAAGATTTGTTGAGTAGAAGTACAAATACTTTAGCAGATTAAATACTTTCAACGTATGAATTTTAGCTGCGTTTTAAAAAAACATAATCTCATATGATCAGACATAAAGTAATCTACTACCACTCACCTCACTGAGGTAAATAAAATAAGAACAGGTGGAGCCATCGACCCCGTAATTGGAGTAACAGACATCAGATCGCCACATGTCCTTCATCCACTGCAGTGAGAGAAGAGAAATTAATTAAAATCAGTGACTACGTGAGTGCAAATCAACATTATAAACAATGTTTTAATACCAACTAAACCACTTCATCTCATTATCTATAATACATGAGATTGGTGCACACTTTGAAGGTACAGGTTGTGCCTACCTTTACTTTACCCTCGCAGTGAGGATAGCCATCCATGGGAGGCAGTTCACACGTTTCCTGGGCCCCATTAAGGAGATCTTGGGAAGAAAAAAAACAAACATCCTTAGAAAAATATTCAGAAACATGAAAATAAAAAGATGCAAAATTATAAAATACAATCTCAAAAAAGTTAACATCCAAAAATGTTTATACATGGCAAAAAAAAAAGTGGTAAATAAATGCATGAACAACTCAAGAAAAGCCTAACTTTTTGTTTTAGTTAAGAGGGACATTAAAAGAGAGGTTTGTGCGTACTGGGGTAATTTTTGCCGCACTTCCTGCCCTGGTGACACTAGAATACTGTGGGGAGGTAGCAATAGTACCAGGGCATAATACACGTTTGAAGCATCAACAGAGCTTTTTTTCCTAGACTCTGCTAGACTAGCAATGGTTGAGGGAGGTAGTGTGGAGTTCCGCAAAGGGAGTATCTGGATGAAGTCTGCTGGACCAAGTAGCAGCCATCTTTGCCTGTGAAGACAGTGAATAAATCAGACCACCACATAACCTGTGCAACTGATTATTTTGTTAAGGAATGAGGAGGCACTGGTGACCAGACTCGCGTTTTACCCACTCAATGTCACCACGATATACAAGACCCAGGGACTGATACTTCAACAAAGTGAATGTGGAACGGTTGGTGGAAGTGCTGCAGCCAGGTACATTTTAGCATAGCTGGTCATACATCAGTCGTTTTTCTCATTCAGCCAATCTATGCTACACAGTGTGGATAGGGGAACCCTCTCCCTACCCGCTGAGCTATTGTATTCTGACATCAGTAAATGTGCCACTTTCAGAATACCCGAACGCTGATTGCATTTGATTCAATGCTATCAGACCAGATCTTGACAAAAGTCAATTGACTAATAGACTTTGGTTGCACAGAGGGGTGCTGGATGGGGCCACACTGCTGGAGCAGGACTTGGCCAAAATTCCAGCAGTGTTTGGTTAGCTTAAACCTGTTGCATTTTGTAACAGCTACTTTTTTCCCCTTTAGCTAATCAGTCTCCGGAGTCCTTATCTGAAAACAACCAGCAGTCTTATTCCTAGGGTCTCACGTTCTGCCCTTGACATTTTCCAGGGATTTACTGATGGGTACTTCAAGGATTATCGAAAGCTTCTTAGAAAACACATTCAGTTACTGATTATTATAGAGTATTACATTTTCCCTTCTACAGGAAAAAGTATAGTGGATTTCCAGTGAGCACATATTTCTAATTACAATTTTCGATCAAACTTTCACATGCCTCTTGTAGGTACATATTGTGTACATTTTGAGATGTTGTTGTTACTGTACCTCATAGATTTGTAGATTAGAAAACTATTATAGATCCGGGTTTCGTCACTCGGGCTCTCCAAGATAATTTAAAAAGCAAACTGTTTTGACCGTGCTGCCATGTGATGTCGGCATTCGCAATGGTTTAGTCTTGAATTTGACAGAAAGGCCATTGAGGACATCAGTCTCTCTACCCTACTGGATCACCTTCTGCCCTCTATATGCCCCCAACTAATGACCCCTGTGTGGAGAGATCAGTTCACAAATGCAAGGTAGTAGTATTCCCCATTCTTCAAACTATTCCCAAGAAAGATTAGACTGATATTTATTACTTCCCCAATAAAGATAGAGGGGAATTTATCAAGACTGGAGCAGACAAAATCTGGAGCAGCTGTGCATGGCAACCAATAAGCTTTTCTCTTCAGTTTGTTCAGTTAAGATTTGAAAATGAGACGAGAAGCTGATCGGTTGCCGTGCACAGCTGCTCCAGATTTTGTCTGCTCCAGTTTTGATAAATTCCATTCATTAATTCTGTATTCATGAAAATGAAGAACTAACCACATCATCCAAGAAGAGTAACAGCAGGTTACAAGAAGCATTCATATGCGCGAGCCTCCATATCCGCACCGCAAAATTTACCTTCAGCTCAAAAAACAATGAGCAATATTAAGCCATAAAAAGGCAGGCAAATAGTAAAAGTATGCCAGGTAGATTTATATACACAAACCTTTAAACTTATGTTTGCTAAAAAATATGCCAGAAGTGCCATCTATTCATCCTCAAGAAAGTCAACAAGTTCTCAGTTCAATGCTTGCTTTTAAAATAATAAAAAAAAAGAACAAAAGAACCTTTGGCTGCAATAGATACCTCCTCCGGGCTTTCAGGTAAAATTGCACTAGCTCAACAGTCTAACCCAGAGGTTCTTAAAGTGACACTAAACTCAGGAGATAAATCTTAAAAATGCAATCAAGTACACGAATAACAAAAATGTATCTTATTTGTGTATCACTCGGCTGTAGATCCTCAAATCATCTATGCATTGGTGCTAACACTGCTTTTGTTCCTCATGGTCCCTATGTGTGTTGTAAAGTAGTCACCGCTCCAAGCTCACTCCCATTATGGACTACAATCTCATGTTTAGTTTACTAATTTATAGTGAGATTGTAGTCCATAATGGGAGTGAGCTTGGAGCGGTGACTACTTTACAACACACATAGGGACCATGAGGAACAAAAGCAGTGTTAGCACCAATGCATAGATGATTTGAGGATCTACAGCCGAGTGATACACAAGACACATTTTTGTTATTAAGGTAGTTGAATGCATTAATAAGATTTATCTCCCGAGAATTACAGACTCCAATGGATTCCCTTATATGTCCCCAAACCCTCTTTACCAGATAACAGGATTCACAACAGACCTGTTGGGTATAAGCTGAGGAAGGACTCACCACCCGTGGGTGCATCACTTCACCTCCCTGGCCTCACAGCACAATGCTGCAAAAAAGGTTGCACATGTAATTATGCAAGGAATGTGTGCAATCAGGACCACCTAATCGCCAAAGAAGAAGACCAGGGGATGAGGAGGAATATCTATCTATCTGCTAATAAAAGGTTAGGGAAGGGCTGGACAAATCCAGAGAATTGGGTAGCCAATGCTCCTTAAAAATTACAAACTGGCTCCTAATGTCAGAGATTCTCTCTGGTTGTCAATGGAGCTGGCTGTTTAAAAAAAAAAAAAAAAGATTCTGCTGGCTTCTGGATTGGACAGACTGGACCCTGAACTCCCCATTGATTTGCCCACCCCTGGGTTATAATCATCAGGTTTGGCCTGCCGTGCTCTGTGTCCCCAGTTGGCAAGAACACATACTGAAATAAAAACCTGAGCGGAGGTGCTCAACCTTTCCTAGCAAAAAAACAAAGTCTATATTAAAACCTTGTGCTAGGATCCTCAATCTTTTAAGCATGATTTATGATCAGGCAGGTGCTGAGGTAAGAAACAGATTAGCCAAAGACATTCTAATAATTCCATGTATTTAAACATATCACTGTTTTACAGAAATCTAAAATATTGAAAGCTGCTCAACTATCAAGGACTTGAAATGTCAAATTTGTGGCTGAATTTCTGCATAGTGTCTGCAGCTACAAAAAAGGTCAGTGAGGACTTTTATAGCCGATTTATTGCTGGCTAATACATATTTAATATTTAAAATGTCTATATCCAGGCCTTCGTTCAAGAAATTTAAATCCTAACTACAAGACGTTTAGTTTCTTTAGACACTAGGATACAAAATAATTCCCTCCCCCCCCCATAAAATATCTCTCAATTTTCTTTATCTGAGCATCTTAATGAAATAAGACCTAGTTATGACCATTCCGAGGGCCGGTGGTGGCATAAGAGGGAACTTGAAGAGCTGCCTCCTCTATAGCGCCGGCTCCTGTCACAGGCGGAGTGATACCAAATGCACTCCGCCTGTGAGGAATCGATAGTGAAAGCGCGCTTCACTCATTCTGGCCAGCGATTGGTTATCAAATTGCTTTTGGAAAGGTACGGCACCCCTGATTGCCCCGATCACCATATTTTTGTACATGAATATGGGTGGATTGTTGTGCATAAAAAAATAAAGACCTACCCCGAAAAAAAGACCTAGTGTGTTATTTTTGCCCCAAAAAATATAAGACAGTCTTATTTTTGGGGAAACACGGTAGAAGCAAAAAGGTTTTTAAAATATAAACAAACCCCGATGACGTTGATGACATGTATTTAGGAAGAAAAAACAAAAAACACAACTCTCCTTCATACCCCAATCTTTCTTTCTTTACTGTTCAGCACCAGGAGCTGGAGGAAATACCCCGTACTTTCAGGCATGGTGGAAAATGTGATGACCTCCATGTGACAGGCCAATCAGAACAGTCACATAGAAAGTCCATAGGCCTTTGTAAGCTATAATTCCAAGTTCAGGTGAGACTGATGCACTACCACACCACCCATACCATGTAAGTGCTCAACATCCCCTTTCACCACCCCATATATACACATCCTCATTTACTCATCACTCCCCATCCACACACCTGGCAGCAGACTGTTGCGCTCCTGCCCTCTTCATTTTCCTGTTCAAGCTATAATTCCAGCAGCTGGTAATTTACAGAACTTTCCTGAAGGCTAAACCGAAGGGCAAGGCAGAGCCAAGTTAAAGTGAACCAGTTGCTTTGCCCCATAAGATTGGGTTCACCTTATTCTCTATAGTGTTGAAGGAGGTCTTGCTCAGGATATCTATAGTGAAGATATTTCAGGCAGGCCAATATTTAATGTCCTTGTCCTAGATCACATTAAAAATATTTTCATTACCAACAGAGGCGTCTTTCCTGCCATTCTCCTGGTCCGTTATGGCATGACAGACACGGGTAAACAGCTTTTAAACTTTTTACATACGTTACCTGGAGATTTCTTGTCCCTTTCAGCAGTCACGCTTCAGGAGCCCTGTGCGTTAGAAGGCCCACCTAGCAGTAAGCCTCGACCACCAGCAAGCGAGCAACCCAACACAAGGCCCAACTCACGAGAACGTGGCACAAAGCCCAACTCACGAGAATGTGCCACAAGCCTGCCAAATTCTGCTCTCACATAAAAACAACTTGAGTTAAATGGAAAATGACCGTCAATTTAGCCGTTTTCTTCATATTTAGAAAAGTTCTTTAAGAGGGGGGGGGGGGGAAAAAAGTATTTAGTGTCTGCCAACAAACTGTGGCCAATTTAGAGCTAAAAAATTAAAATAAAATGCCAGCTAAATGTTTTGCTAGGCAGGGACACTATCTGTCTATTCAGTAAGTTTTCCTCTAGCGTGAAAGGTGAGAGGTTTTAGAGTAAGAACAGACGTCCTCTATTTACTGATGGACTGATGCTAAGAAGAACTTGCCCAAAAACAGTGTAGGAACGCATAGAATGAACCTCACAGGGGCAAGAAAGAGGACTTTGTGACACCTATGAGAAAAAAAAAAAAAAAAATTTGAAAAACTTCTCACCCCTGGAAGAGCAAAGACTGACTGTTAGCGGCAATCCTGTACAGCAGGTTTAGGCAAACTCTAGCCTTCCAGCTGTGGTCCAGTCATGCCGTTGCCTCTGGGAGCCATGTCTATGGTTGTCAGTCTTTCAATGCCCAATGGGATTTGTAGTTGCACCACAGCTGGAGGACCAGAGACTGCCTACCCCTGCAGCACAGTAACGAGAGGAAAAAAAAAAAGACCATGTTGTCCTGATGTAATAAAACAATGTGTGCATTATACAACGGATACCTGCAAACCCGCTGCACTATTTCGAGTCAAGCATCTGCCTCTATCAAATATGCAGGAACACGTGGCAGTGAATGATGTGTCATTAATCACAGTTTTACACTTTTATATATAGATGCAACCCTGAATAGAAATACACTGTGAAGTATTTCAGAAGCAAGGAGCGTTAATGAAATAAATTAGCTTGATAGACCAGATGGAGGCGTTGGGCTCACAGCATGGGTGAGCAAACAAAAAATCAGGAATTCGGAAGGCAGGTCAGGTCTAAATCAAAAAGCAGGGATATGAGTTTCCTGCAACGACAACAAAAAATGTTTGAAAGAGTTGCATGCTGGCTTTTACTTAGGGGGGGCAATGAAAATCCTTCATACTGTCAGAAAATCTATAGAGAAATCACCAGCACCAACACAGGCTTCTATCAAGCAGGACATAACAGTCACCAACACCAGGACTTTCATCTTCCACAATCAAAGTACTCACAGGACACAAAAATGCTCCTCAAATGCGAGTTTCCCAAATTCCTTTAGGCCCCTTTCACAAGAGCGGTCTGATTCGGTCCGTTTTTTTTTCCAAGTGGACCCGATCAGATGCTTAATGCTGGTCTATGGGCAGCAAAGTCTAAAGAGGCGGGAGTCCGTTTACACCCAGTTACCCCCCATTTCGGCCAGGTCTGGAAAAAAAAAAAAATGGAACAGAGTTCCGTTTAGTCAGATCAGATTGCCCCTGATCTGGCATAATCAGATGTAAATGGACACATGTCTGTACATCAGATTTCCCATAGACCGTTGTGGGGTCCAGCAGATTTAGTGCTTTCCAATGCGTACTGCTCCAAGCAGAAGAGGTTACAGGCACGGATCCCATCCTGATCTCCCCCGTGTGAAAGGAGCCATAAAGAAACGCTCCATTTTCTTTAGAAAAATGTAATTTGTTCTAAACGGATATTGTCCAAATACAAGAGGCATGTGCATTCTTACTTCAATCTTAAGACTCTGGATTATTGCACAGATATGGAAGAAATGCAGAAACCCAGAATTTAGATGTGCATAGAACTTCACCTGTCTACATCTCCGGATAAACAGAGTTGTAGACAGTAGACAATCCCAGGAGCCAGGTCACCAATGCTCCTTAATAAAAGATAGCTGCTGCCCAGCTTTCGAGGTTCTCTAGTTGTCAATGGAGTGGTCTGGAAAAAAAAAAAAAATTGCTGCTGGTCTCATAAATTCCATATTCATTTGTCCACCTGTGGAGGTAAGATCAGATTCCGATTCTTTTCATATTATTATACAGAATTTATATAGAGCCAACAGTTTGCGCAGCGCTTTACAAAAAGGAGGATATTACAATCACAATACAAGTCAAGACAAGATGGTAAGGAAGGCCCTGTCCCTTAGGGCTTACAATCTTCATATGCTCAGTTTTATTTCTCAAGCTTGACGGAAGGACTGTTTTAGGTTTATAAAGCAAGCAGGCCTCATCTCTTCTAAAATGAAAGCATGTGTCACGTGCCTTCCTGGGTACTTCTCCGGTTAGGGATGGATCCCGAGGTCCCTTTCACAAGGGTGGTCTGATCGGGTCTGCCTGTCAGTTTCAGGCCGACCCAGGTGCCCAATGCTAGTCTATGGGCAGTCAGATCTACATGGACCGTAGTCCCATTTCTACCTGGTTACCACCGACTTCAGCCAGCTCCAGAAAACCAAACGGAACAGTGTTCTGTTTTCATGGACCTGATTGTGTCTAATTGGGGGTAATTTCCTGTCCGTTTACATCAGATTCCCCACTGGTCGATAAGGGGTCCGGTCATTTCAGTTTGAGAGAAAAAAAACTGGATGGACACAGATGTCAAACTATGACATCTGATCTGTGCCGCTCCGATCAGGGGGGATACTTGCATAGATCTCCTCCTGCTCAGCCCGAGTGAAAGGGGCCTTACTCTTGCATGGAACAGTGCTCACATATTGATGTGAGTTTTCCATAGTTAGTACTGTGAGCCCAGGATAATGTAATGCACCCCCATGGGGGTGGGCCCATGATATTCTGGGCTCAAAGGAAGGGGTTTGGACGAAAGGGGGTAGCACTAAGGTCCTCGAGTTTGACTCCCTACCAGGACACAATCTGCATGTTCTTCCCTAGCTACCCCAGTTTCCCAACCACATGCCCATAGGTTAACTGGGTCATGCCTAAATTTGCCCTAGTAGACAGATGTGAATTTAAAGTGCTGCATAACTTGAGAGCACTATACAAATATCTGTGATAAATAATGGGTGTCATTTAACCAGAAAGTCAAGCAGCAAAGAGGAGGGTAATACTGCAGTCAAAGATTTTTATTTTGGGAAGCACTGCACAATTTGGCTTTAGGATAATCACTTTTATATCTTCAGGAAAGGTTCAGATATGGGGCATTTCTCTGCACACCCACCTGGATCTTCGCACTATTATTCCCCGAGCGCGTCTTCTTTTCTCACAACACACAAAAATTAGTTCTTATAATAAGCACATTGACAAAAGATTATCTCTGTGCATTTGAAGTCTTTGCAACAGGCCATTTGTTCTCAACAAACCAAACAGTGGTCACACAATCCAGGAGCTTAACCCGTGCCAAGCGCCCATGAATGCCGGTAAGATGAACTGGTTAGATAGAGAGCTCTGCGAAGGAGATTATTTCCACTAGCCTTCGACCCTTGGTGGAATTCCAGCGGTCTCCTGTAACACGGCTCTCCTGTGTAAAAGTACCTGCCGGAATACGTCTTTTATCTTACTGATGTACGAATCTTCTGTACAGGATCACTGAGCCCCAGAAACAAAAGGAAAAAAGGAAGTACTTTATTCCTATCCAAATCCTGACATCTGGACATCAGATCAACGCTGAACTATGATCTTTTTGGTTTTCAGCCACCTGCACCGTGGCACACACCCAAAAAAAAAACCACACATATGCAAATTTTGTTGCGGTTTTTCTTTTTTTACACTATGCAAAAATGTGCCCAAAGTAAATGGCAAATAACTAAATCACCATTCACCAGGACAATAGGCTCCCTGCGGCTAATTGCTTCCCCGTGTAGGACTTCTGCCTTATTACACCACTGTGTAGAGTGGCCATCTTGGTAAAGAGGCAGGGCTGTGCTTCATGTCAGAGCTGCCCCCTGATGACCGGTATGTGTAATGATCAGGAAGAAGTAGCAGCATAGGTTGACGAAATACAGATCCACAGAATAAAGCAGAGTACAGAGATCCTTCCTTGCAGGTCCTCAGGTAGTTTCTTCTCCAGCAAGCCCCCCAGGAGAACAGTAAGCAGTAGGCTTGCTGGAGTGAGAATCACCAATTCTCACTCCAAATCTGGAGAGCAAATCAACAGATCCAAAAGAATGAATGAAGCATTAGTGGGGAGATGCTTCCTTGCAGGTCCTCAGGTACAGTTTCTTCTCCAGCAAGCCCTCAAGAGAACAGTAAGCAGTAGGGACATCACAAATTCTCACTCCAAATCTGGTATCAGAGGCAGCATACAGCTATTAGGCTAAAGAACAGGGTTGGTGCCTAGGCACACTTGCATGTCAGAAGTGCATTGATATTTTTCAGGATGAATTCAAGACAAAAATTGTTTTTTTTTTTAGGGTCGTGCCAAGTACCTGTAACATCTCCAGATATTACTTATAACATATCAAACCTTTACTTTGAGTTCATGCCATACAACCTAAAACATTTCTGCTGGGCAAGATGATGCTTTAGCATAGCGTCAGAAAGAGTCTGACTCCATGGCCTGGCACTAGCGATCAATGTTTTGTTCAAGAGGAGCTCTGGTGCTTGAGCAGAACTGGAGTGGCACTGAAATCCAAATGGAGCCGAGAGCCAAAGCCTGGAGCTGGATCTCTGCTCATCTTATTGCTACTTCACATGATCAAATTAAAATGCAGCTGCAATAATCCGATTATAGAAAAATACAACAATGTGTAAAGATCCCCCTCACACCTCCTATTGTCCATCATCTAATACATGATCTTTCTGCACATTTCCGCTCCTACTTTTTATCATACAACTTACATCGCATGGAAAAATATAAAGGGAACTTTATTATGGTATATGTTGTATCAGGGCTCAAAATTTCAGATCCTGAGCTACTAGCCAGGCCTTCAAAAGTTACTCGCCACCAGTTGCCCTGCATAAACACAAACACACACACAGGGCACAACGCGCTCACAGCACATCACACAGGGCATTACACATACAGCCACAGCACAACGCACAGACCATAACACACTCATTTAATATGAAATGTTTTAGTCTCTGCACATGAATAATATGTATATGTGTGTTTGGTGGGGGGGGGAGTTTTCCCTTTAAAATAATTTATTTTCTTTATTTTTTTACTGTTGGGGGGGCTTCGGGGAAATATTAGGGGTCCAAACAGACCCCTGACATTTCCCTTTTAAAATAGAAAATAAATTGACACCAAATACTCAATTTCTTTTTCAGCAGCCTCAGCACTCAGTACAGAGGCTTCCCCTTCATTCAGACACTGATAGTAAAATATTTACTATCAATAGTTTCTGAATGGGGAGGAGCCTCTGTACTGAGTGCTTCTCCCCATTGACGAAATCTTAAATGAACAGGCTGTGATGTAAATCACAGCCTGTTCATTCATAACTGGGGACACATAGTACTATGTGTCCCCAGTTATTTACAAACACTGGAGAGATCAGACGATGGCTCCAGTGTTTGTCCTTCTCACACGGCGGACCAGTAAATAAATTATATTTATCGATCCCCCCGCTCTGCCTCGCACAGAGCCGCTGTCATCCTGAAACTGACAGGATGACAGCGGCTCCGATCTCCTTCCCACTCGGCCATCCTGACAGCTGGGGGCACACGGACGAGGGAGCACTGTAATCATGTCGGTGAGGAGGAGAGAAGCCGCCCCAAGGAGGTCCAGGAGTCCCTCCAGGAGTTGAGTGCCTGACTCAATGGCTTCATTTCCACTCGCCCCCACGCAATTTTCACTCGCAAATTGCGAGGGGGCGAGTGGAAAATTTGGGGCCTATGTTGTATGATCTAGGCACATCATTCCTTCACTAAAGTATAACCTAGGACTGGAAACAATCAAAAGGAAAAGTAGGAAGAAACCATGACGAATTTTCTTTTCTACACCTTTACCACCTACAGATTTGATGCTTGAAAAAAGTTGATGCAGCAAAAGAGTGATTTTGGAACTGAAGTATCTATTTCAGGCCTGAAACATGGGGCATCGTCAACTCTACCTGGGTGGTAAAATTGAGCGGTATTACAAACATTGCACTGTGATGAAAATGTTTCTCATCCCTGTGCCCCTTTTGTATGTGTGTGCACGTATACAAGTGAGAAATCTACACGGCCAACTCTTTGTTTAGCTACACTTTTGCTTTCATAACTTGCAGTGCAGAGCTTGTCCGTGGAAGTAGCAAGTCACCCACCTGCCTCTTATCCTTCCATATAACGCTAGCGCAGGCAGAAGATAGGGACATATCCCAGAAGTTGCCAAATAGGCAACGACTGCTACTGGGATTACAAGGAAATTGGCAATTTATCCTTAATTAATTTATCCTTATTCATCCTAAATGTATTACTTTCTGGCAAAAAAGTGTAAACATTTTAATATCAAACTTCATCTGTTGACTGTGAAACACAGAGCATGCCCTGAATATTCTTTAGGTTCCGTCTGCAAGCATAGCCTAAGTGCACACTCGGGCAATGTATGTCATTTTAACATGGCTAATCCCAGGGGTGGGCAACCTCCGGCACTGTAGCTGTGGTGAAACTACAAATCCCATGAGGCATTGCAAGACTGACAGCAACAGGCATGCTCTCCTGAGTTCAGCCACAGCTGGATTGCCAATGTTGCCTACCCCCAGGCTTAACCCCTTTTGCAAGTCAAGCTTTCCGACTCTTAAATAACCAGGTCAGGTTAAGCAGCGTTAGCATGCGTCAGTTAACTATAACTCCATGACTAAATTTGTTCTTGACAGAGGGCATGCTAGGAACACACACAGTTCTGCATTCCAAGTTTTGTTACAAGGTTAATCATACTTCCCATATCAGGGGACAGTTTACATTTGAACATATTGTGGTCACAGAGGGGTTAACCGCCATGAAGGAAGCCTCAAATGCCACTACAGCTTTTTTTTTTAATCGGGGTCATCAATGCTTCACATGTTCCTATGCAAGTGTATGCATATAAAATAAATATAGATTACTTCAATATCCAGTTTTCTATGACGATGGAGGAAGTTCATATAAAAATGCATTGTGAGTTTATGTGGCTGTATATTACATGGCAAAATACAGAACAAAATACAATACTGAATAAAACATTTTTAAAAATAGGTCAAAATCCATAAAATGCACATAGCAAACCAGGCTCCCATGTAAAATACGGAAGTTACTCTATCAGCAGATCAGTAATGACCTGTAAAATTTGGCAGCATAGCAATCAGGATTTTTTATGGAGCAGAACACAGTGATAAAACGTCACAATGCACAGACTAAGGGAACTCACCGATGCATGTTAATAGCTGTGACAACTTCAAAGGTCAAGTACTAGTACAGTTCATAAAATGTACCCATCTGTGACATGTTCTATATAAAATTGCCCATTGCCAATGTAACAAGCCACATTGTCAGGGGAGATTGCCAGGTGGGACATTGTAGCAATGCTTAACGTAAAGCAAGTTCAATTTCTTCCTACACAAATTCGGAAACTTTCCCAGGCCTCCTGGTAATGTAGCCACTGCTCCAAGCTCACTCCTGTGATGGACTACAATCTCATGTTAAGTTTACCAATTGGCATTGAGATTGTAGTCCATCACAGGAGTGAGCTTGGAGCGGTGACTACTTTACAACACACAGGGACCATGGGGAACAAAAAGTAGCCCCCGTCCAGAAGGAAGGACAGTGTCAGCACCAATTCAGAGATGATTGGAGGATCTACAAACGAGATAGAGCGATCTCTCTCTACCTCTCCCCATCGTAATAGTTAAAAAGGTACTTGAATGTATTTTTAAAATTCCTGAGTTTAGTTTCACTAACTGACCAATGGAACGGCATTTCTTATGTTTACAGGGATGCTTATGTGAAAACGCAGCCACAGCTACATGGGACATTTTGTATTATGACTTTGCAGTTTTGAAGAATGACTTCAAAAACACTTAAAAAGTGCGCCTGCGGCCAGGCAACAGACATTAAATATTTATATATGCTTCATAAGCAGTAAATGAGCTTTAAAGCAAGCTCATTGATCACTCATATGGATGGTTTTGGATCGGAAAATCTGAAATATTATTAGGGGTGATGGCCACACAACCCATGAACCTTTAGCCATAAAATGGACTAACCTTAAGCTTGCCATACACCTATAGATTATCTGCAGATTTTCTGTGGTCAGATGGAAAAAGTGCAACAGATTCCTCCGTTTACGCTAAATTGTGTGGATGGAGGAATCTCCCACTGGGCCAAGCTTTAGTGTCTTGTTAGTCGGCCCCGCTGGCTGTCACAATACCCGAACAATGCCTGCATCCAGATTGTTCAAGTATTTTGAGAGCCAGTGGGTCCGACTTACAAGATACTGAAGCTTGGCCCAGCAGGAGATACCGCCATCCACACAGTTTAGTGTAGATGAGGAATCTGTTGCACTTTTTCCATCTGACCATAGAAAACCTGCAGATAAATCTATTAGGTGTATGGTCAGCTTAAAGGTTGAACTACAGATGATTGGAATTGTACACCTTTAGTAGTAACGAGCCTGGGCTTGGTGTGAACCCAGATCGCCAAAGCTTGCGCAAAGCTATGACCGCCACCCCCTTCTCCCGGTGCAATCAGTTGCGGAGAGGAGCATTACCTGCCCCTCAGTTATACGTTACAAATGGCTGGAGGAAGCCCTCACCACAAATGCCATCACTGATTGGGCCAGGAGGGGGGTGGGGGATTGAAGGACAGTCTTGGGCAAACAGGAAATCCCTCGTGGTCAGCAGGGTCACCGGAAATAGTGTCCCCACTGGAAGATTTCTCATCTATTCCTGTTCTGACGTCAACCCAAAATTTGGGAATTTCTTTCACTTGGGTTTGCACAAAGTCCAGGATCATCTCTAATCATTAATAGCATTAAATCTGCTTTAAAAAAAAAAGAAACACAACATACCTGCGACATTTATTTTATCCCCAGTGCCAACACTGGGAATGGCAGTCGTCGTACTATTGGTGGAGTTCAATCCCGTGCCATTTAGGACCAATGTATCAACCTTTGATTCCAATTTGCCAATCCTCTGCAAAATATTATCCAGAAGAACCGCCAGCGTCTTCTTTAAATCTTGAGGGAAGAAAAAAAAAAAAAAAAGAATTTTTTTTGAAATCATGGAATTAGGCCTCATTAAAACTGCCGCGCGTATTGTAGCATATGCAAATAAATGGCTCCATACACACAGCCGCGTATGGAGCCGTATATTTGAGTAGCGCATATATGCGCAAAAACAGAATGGAACAGAGATGCGTCATGGCAGCGTAGTTACGCGCATATACACGCGTACAGCACATTAAAAATTCCATTACGAGTGATGCATTCTGGGATTGCATATAGTGCACGCGTATAGACTCATATATACGCAATATACAATTTTGCTTGCGTTGTGTGTGAATGAGGCCTAATATTTGCATTTTGGATTATGTTTAATAAATGGCAACTATGATTAGACTTGTATTTGTTGGCGCGAAGAATATAAAATTCACAGAGAAGAAATAGAAGGCAAACAAAACGATGTTAGAAAAAGAAAAAACAAAAACAAAAAAAACCCATTCCCATGTGAGGGCGCATATTATGATCTCATTTTTGCAAAAATAAAAAAAAAAACACACGTGAAAGTCGAGTCTGTGCACGCCTGCAATTAAATCATTAACAATCCCATGTATTATAGTGCCTAGGATAATACGCCTTCTGCATAGTCCACAGGGGGGAGGTTTGTTCCTAGCTTAAAGGGAATTGCAGCTTATGTCAAAGTGTTATATCAACCAACACAAAAAGTACAGAAAAAAAAAATGTAAAATTTGTTAGAGACCGCAGTGTGCGCCAAACAAGCACCTAAATTTACATCATTACCTAAAGCATCTCCGGGCAACAATTGGAAACTGGTTGAAAAGCATTGTCACCTCATAGAAGGAAATGCCTGAGCAAAGGCCTTCATGGCAGGATCACCAAGAATTCTTTTAAATGATTGCTGCAGATTTAGAAATGTTGAAAGTTTATTTATTTTTTTTTTAAAGAGATGCACCGAAATGTTAGCCCAAAATGGTACCAAGGGCAACATGCCGATGGTACAAAAACAACCGAAAATGTGGAGCATTCCCAGCTTCTCTCCCCCCCGCTGAACGTCAGCTGCAAGCTTAGGTCTGTGTGCCCTCCGATCTCCGCCTGTCGGCAGTGGCGATTGGAGGGGACAAAAGCTGATCCAGTTGCCAGTGCCCAGTGGGCAGAAGAGAAGCGGCCAGGACGTCGAGCAGGGCGGCGTGGGGAGGAGACAGCTGTCAGGCAGAGCAGTGAGGACAGACAGCGGAGCACAAACACACAGCGATGAGTACTGATAGCTGAGTGGTGTTAGCTTAGCATGTGCTGAGTTATTTACAATGTCCCCAGTTATGAATGAACAGGAAGTACTACACATCACTTCCTGTTCATTTATGAAGAGAGGCTTACTATCTGCTCAGTTTATGAACAGGAAGCAGCTCAGTACAGAGACTTCCTGACCATTCATGACTTGATTGATAGTAATTACTATCTCCAGATTGTGAATTAACAGGAAGTCTTTGTGCTGACAGCTTCCTGTTCACCGAGTGCTGGGGCTGCAGAAAAAGGATTGAGGACACAAGTCCTCAATCTCTTTTCTATTTTAAAAGGGATCTGTAACAAAGTTAAAAAAAAAAAAAAAAAAAGCTATTTTCAGTTTCGGCCTGACAATTTATTTATTTCAGTTTCGGTCTAAATTTCATTTCGGAGTATCCCTACCTATTATTGCCATATTTTAAAATGATTGGGCTTACAGCTATTTAAGCTACAACAGACCTATGGTACATTATAAAATTTAAAGCAAAACAAAAAATTATTATTTTTTTTTAAGAAAAAAGTTCTGGGATGTAATACTTAAGAGAATTATGAGGTGAGTGTAAATCACTCAGCCTCATAGTTCGAGCCGATGTGTGACAATGAAACTGTCACAGGTCGGCTCAATAGATCGGGAAGTGAGCGAATAGCGTCGCTCGCTCACTTCTCGATCTATCCCTGCAGAGCCTTGACAGTCACTCACGGCTCCCTGCAGGGATTCCCCACTCCGATCCTCTAGCGCTGACTGGCGGAACAGACGGGGGAGCGGGTGGGCACAGCCGACTGCCTCTAGATGGGCAGAGTCAGCTGTCAATCCCGCAGCAGGGTGGATCTCAACAGTATGTCGGGATCCGTCCCGGCGTCTCAGTATACCGCGAGCTGTAGCCGAGCTTATCGTGACGGCAGGACGCTAGTTAGGAGAACAATGGGGAAAAGCCCTGACCCCATAGTTCTCCTTTAACACTATGGCGCCAATGCTTAACAGTATGGCGCCATCTCCCGCAGTAATTCCTTTCAACCATTTGGTGTCCTCAATCTTCTGGATTGAAATGATGCCCAGCTTCATTGAACTTAAAGTCCTCCTAGCAAACGTTTTATTAACCCTTGGAGTGGGGCTACCTGCTCATTTTGGTCTAGGGAGGAAAAAAAAAGGATATACTCACCCAATCCTCAGAGCCAGGATAGGGTGAGGTTTAGACCGGACCTTCCAGCTTTGCTCCCTCTGCCCTTAAGCAGTCTAAGGTATCGCAGTCATCTTGTTCTATACACTGTGTAGGGCTTGAGAGCGCAGAGGGACATGGCATCGCTGGAGAGGAGGAGAAAGGCAATAGGGAGCACTGTCAGAGCCAGCCAGCTTGGAGGATCAGGCGAGTAACTTTATTTTCCTCCCTAGATAATAAAGAGCAGTGAACCCTTGCAGTGCATGGTATAGCCGCAGGGCAAGGGGTTTAATATAAATTTTGCGCAGGGTTCTTCTCCATTTCCTAGGCTTGTAAGACTGAGGACATTAGGGCTGCAACAACTAATCGATTATAATCGATTGAAAAAGTTGTCAACTTTTTCCATTGATTAATCGGCCCTGTTCACGGCTCCACACACACTGCGCGCCGCACCTCCTCCCCACCTCACGCTGGCCGCTGCACTTTATTTCTACCGCTCCAAGCTTGCTCCTGAGATGGACTGCAATCTCAATACAAACTCAATACAAACTAGTAGTCCCATCACTGGAGCCATTTTTTAAAATGTATTTTATTTTTTATCCGATTAATCGAACTTAATAATCGGCTAACTAATCGATTTTGAAAATAATCGTTAGCTGCAGCTCTAGAGGACATACTGTGAGTGCAGGGTGTCATAGACCTGCCCACTGGTGTCACCATGAAGTCCTGCACTTACATGCAATGACACAGAGAGCAGTACTGAAGTCAATACATCAGGCGCCACTTTCTGCATAGCTTATCACCCACCACTGTAGAAGAGGCAGAAAGGACCCTGCACATCACCACCCTGAAGAAAAAGCAGGAATGCAATTCAATAGCTGGCGTGCCCTTTTAATCTGCGCGCACTGTATACCCTCCATCTGGCAGGGTGAGATGGCACTTGTAGCTCATCAGCAACTAGAGAGCGTAGAAGATATGGGATGCCAGTCTGCGGTTTCACTACGAACACCAAAACTACAGAAATGGGCATGCTAAAATTACAGCGCTGGCTCAATGTGACTTTTGTACGCAGAAAGGAGATTTTATTCCCCGGAGCATTTTCCCACGATTCTTAGTCATACTTGAGCTGACCTAATGGCGTTGTCCAGACCGGGGGAAAGAAAATTCCTTCTTTAGATGATATTTATAATATTTCAGCTTTATAACCTTGATGTTTTCTCAGATTAAAAGAGTCTTTATGTTCTCGTGAGCGGACGAGAGATTACGCAGATTATTTCTTAAGTGGTCACATGAACAGATGTAACGGCTAATTTCGGATGCCGCTGGGGGCCTTTTTTATCATCTTTATTTTTTAAAAACTCCAGCAGATTAGGTGGAGCGGTGGTAGGAAATCGTAAAAAGCAGGATATGGTTTTAAAGCTGGCTGGAATCACGCAATACAATAAAACCTACGACTCTACATCCACCATGACATCCATCCCTTGCCATAGGAAGGCAGCACCAGACATACTCATGCAACGAGGATGATGGGTTTGGGTCTGATTCACACCATCTACAGACCAGAACATTTTTGTCTGGTCCAAAAATGCTTTCCTATAGATTCCAGATGTGATCTGGAGATGGTGTGAACAAGCCCTAAAGAAGGAAAGGAGATCAGGTTGAATACCTGATCATGTGAAAAGCTTCAGGTGCAGAAGCTTTCAAAAGGAATGAATAATTGAAGTGAATATTCACAATTTTTTCAGTGAAGATTCTCAACTTCTTTAGTAAAATCGTCCTGTGTCTATGACCACTTCCTCCAACACAATAGGATGATCAACAGAACAAGATACACAGAGCGGGCCAGATACAGACGCATCATGGGAGCAGTTTTATTCATTCGTTCAAATGTATTTGTCTTTGTGCAGGAACTTCCTGTAATAGAGACCGGTCACTGCTGCTCTCTCCTTGTGCAGGGTAACTGGTCTGGTCTCCGCCTCCTCCTGTACTAGGTGGAGAGCATTACAGCGTATTCCCCTGCAGTGCAAGAAGGCCCCACTTGGTTATTTTTTTCTTTTTACACTTACAGGATTTGGCCCTCTCCTAGACTGCAACTGGACAGGAAAAAAAGCAGTAGATTGATAATCTGACAGTATTCTCTCCTCCTATCAGCATTCCCGTGCACTGAAGCACCACTGATTGGCTCCTTGTGCTGCTTCTCCCTCCTCCGGTCTCAGCTCTGCTGTACAAGGACAGCAATAGGTGGCTAGCAGGCCAAATTTAGACACTTACTGGTGGCAGTGTAACAGTGTTCACAGGGCACAGTTTCCAGTCTTTTGGCAAGCCAGTTCACTTTAAAAAGTTTAAATGTAGTCAACAGTCACGGGGGATATCAATCACTTTGTTTGCACCAAATCCCTTTACAAACCCTAATATTACCATGCAAAAAGCAGTGACATCATTACTGTGCTGTACATAGCCTGAGCAGAGCTGTGGGGTAGGAGCCAGCAGGCTCCACTCCCTACAGAAAACTAGGATGGGAGATTGGAAACAAGACCAGTCACCCTGCACAAGGAGAGCGAGCAGCAGTGAGTGGTCTTTATTACAGGAGGGGGCGGAGACGAGACCAGACCAGCAGTGAGCGGTCTTTATTACAGGAGGGGGCGGAGACCAGACCAGTCACCCTGCACAAGTAGAGAGCAGCAGTAACAGATTAGAGGGGGGCGAAACAAGACCAGTCACATTGCACAGGGAAGGAGAGCAGCAGTGAGCGGTCTTTTTTATAGGAAGTTCCTCACACTGGATTACTGCACACATCTGGAAGAAATACACAAAGCTCACCAAAGGAAGAATACACATAGTTGTATTTAGCCAATATCTGCTTATCTTGGGAGTTCAGCTTTAACCTTGGGACCATCCTTTCGTTTACCCAAATCAATAAAAGATGCCGGAATCGGCAGTGATTTAGTGTAATTTAATTGTAAAGATCAAACAGCGCTTCAATAACGCGCGCTCGATGTCAGGACACTGCACCGAACACATTTTCTGTCACCATAAATTAAAGAGAAAGAGATGAAGCAATTTCAGACTTCAAACCAAGCCGAGCGATTATAAAACTCCGACACGCTACCTTCGACCCCAATTTACTCAAGGACGAGGAAAAATGTTTTTGTTTTTTTTTAAAAGCCGCAATTAAGAGCCGCACAGTGCAGAAAAGATATTTACTGGAAGAGCTGACAAACATGAGAATTTTTTAAAACAAAGAATAAAAAAAAAAACAAAAAAAAAACACAGCGTGACCTGAACACGAGGTGACAGGAAGCCCAGAGCACAGAACGTGTGATTGCTTATCTGTATCACATGACGCTGCACACAGACTAGAGAACACACAGGATTACGGATGTAATACATGGAAGATGCTCCAAACAGGAGATTAGCTTAACCACTTCAGGACCAGTGTCTAACCCCTTCCTGTCCTGGCTGTTCTCAGTGCTGTGATAGTTTAACTGACAATTACTCCGTCGTGCAACACTATCTGAATAAAGTTATACTCACCTGATCCTCAGCCAACTTACTCTTAGGCCCCATTCACACTGAGCAAATCGTGCGTTTTTCGCGCATTTTGCGCGATATCGCGCAAATGCTTGCATTGAGCAAGCTAGAATCGCGGCAAAATCCGCTCCAAAAAGGGTCCTGCTGTATCGACGCACGACAGCGACGGACAGAGCCCCATTGAGATGCATTGGAGAGCGATATCGCGCGGGAATTACCGCACGATAAATCGCTCAGTGTGAACGGGGCTTTAAGCCTGGTTCACACCTGGCCGTTTTACAGCGCGTTCCTACACGCTGTAAAACGCTCATGTGAAAACCAATGATTGCCTATGGGCATGATTCACACCTGGTCATTTTACAGCACATAGGAACGCGCTGCAAAACGCCCTACGCCCAAAGTAGAGGAGCTTCTTGCCGCACGTTTCCATTGGTATTCCCGAGTGTGGATCGGGGTTAACAAAGCGGTAACCCCGCGCAACACTCGGGAATGCAGCGTACAGGTCTTACCTTGTCCGCGATCCCCGCTGTGTCTTCCGGCGGCTGCCGACTTCCGGGTTCCGTCCTTTGCGAGCGGCCGCGGCGCATGGGGGGGCGGAGCCAGTAGGAAGTTTAAAAGTGAAACAAAATACACACAACACGAAAAAAAAGTGAAAATACGAGCTGAAAAACGAGCATAAAAAATACGCTCAGGTGTGAGCCCAGCCTTAGACTGGTCCCTGAAGCCTGGTTCAAACCCAGGCATATTTGAGCAGTTCAAAAAGCGCTTTAAACAAGACGATCCCATGATTCTCAATGGCCCTGGTTCACACCCGAGCACAAAAACGCCAGCAGCCTGAAAAGATACAGGAGATTCTTTGGGGAGTCGTAATTTTCGTGAGCGTTTTTCATGTGCGTGCATACAAGTGTGCGCAACGCGCAAACCGCAGGCCGCTAACGCGCGTACAAATGGAGCCACCTAGGTGTGAACCAGGGCTAAGGATCCTTGAGTCATCACGTTCTATACACTGTATGGGACGTGAGTATGCCGAGGACATACAGAGAAGGAGACGAGCTTCAGGGGCTGGAGAAGGAGCTAGGCGGGTCCACTGTTTTTTTTTTTTAGCACCTAGACAAAAAATTAGGACTTAACCCTTGCAGTGTGGGAGTAGTCCCACTGCAGCGGTTAAAGTGACACTAGACTTAGGAGTAAGGGCCTGTTCACACGACGTCAGTTTTGTGTGCTGACCGGCTCCATACGCTGCTGCACTCAAAATGCATCCCAATGTATCCCTATGTGTTTTATGGGCTCCAGTTCTCACGTGCGCAGTCAGTTCAGCTTACGACAGAAAAAATACTGCATGTCACATTTTGTCAGGTCCGGAAACGGAACGGATACGCAAACGCGTCAAAAACACACTGCATTGCAGCTAACGTACTAACAGCCCCACTCCAGCAAAAAAAATAAAAATTTTGTGGCAGGTTTCCGATCCAGCGCCGACTCCTGTCCTTGCTGGCACTTCCGATCCCACGGTGTCTGCACGCGTCCATAGACTTACGTTGCGGCTCTGCTTGTCACCCGGTCGAAGATCTGTACTCCGCATGTGGCCGTCCCAAGATACTTTGTGGCCGCCCGAGAATCTTCAGACGGGAGTGCGCGGCAGAGACATAGGTAAGTTGCCTTTTTGTAAACTTTTTTTTTTATGTTGCTCGCTCGCAGTAGAAGAATGCAAAAAACACGCAAAGGGTTTAATGTCACATTAAGTGTTTCGTCTTCAGGTTCTGCGATGCCAGATTGCGTTGGACTTCCAGCAGTCTATATTAATCCTCTTCATCCGGTGGGTAATGATTAACATATCATGTCTCACTGGCAATGAGCGGCTGCTGGGGACAGATGGAGTCACAGAACTACAAATAACCCCGGAAAGGCAGCTGACCAAGGATGCTGGAAGTTTAAAAAGGAGAATTATGAGGCGAGTGATTTTCACTCAGCCTCATAATCTGAGCCGACCTGTGACAATGAAACTATCACAGGTCGGCTCAGTAGATCGGGAAGTGAGCAAACACATACCGTCGCTCGCTCGCTTCTCGATCTATCCCTGCAGAGAGCCGTGACAGTCACTCACGGCTCCCTGCAGGGATTCCCCCTCCCCAATCCTCCAGCGCTGACTGGCGGAACGGAGGGGGGAGGCGGCGGGTACAGCTGGCTCTGCCTCTAGATAGGCAGAGCCAGCTCTCAATCACGCAGCTGGGTGGATCCAGACATAATTGTAGGGATCCGTTCCGGCGTCTCAATATATAGCGAGCTGTAGCTCGCGGTATACTGAGCTTTGGGTGACGGGAGGACGCTAGTTTGTGTCCTCCCTTTACCCTTAGGAGAACTATGGGGAAAAACACTGACCCCATAGTTCTTTAAGAGCTCCTTCAGATGACATTTCTGGCAGGAGCGATTCATCTGAAAGTGTTTATTCACTCACTGCGAGGATAGCTGTATTTCCCATTAAATGTAATATTTAACCCCTCCTCTTCTTCCTCCAGGACTACCAAGTCGGCACCTTGTATCAGTGCCAGGCAGGGCTTGTACACAAGAGAAGCTCGGGATTATATGTACAGCCCAACAGGAAACACTTTCACAGGTCCACTTTCAAGTGTTGGGATTTGTAATTAAAGTAACACTGGAGGGCCAGAGCTGCCCAGCCCAGGCCTAGAGTTACTGCTCTCACTGTCATGAGTAGCCATAGCAAACGTCTCTTCAATCGCCTTTTTAGTACATAGTGCAGCCAACTCTTTCATTTGTTTGGCATTGTGTGAGGAGCGGGGGACCCAAGAAAAAAAAATGTTTTAAATAAATTGGGGCTTTTTTCAGCCTATTGTTTTCTCAACTTAATTGCAATCACATAGGGTGCTTGTGAGCAGTGGGTTGGGAAAGGGGGAGGGGGGGTGATCAAAATGAACCTGTGCTGTGAAAGAACAGCCAAAGCAGGTTAATGCCACCACCCAATGAATTATGATCTCAAAAGAGAGTCATGCTAGGTTCACTCCTGGGCGACTCCTGACCACGCGGCAATCGTACACAAAACCGCGCGGATTGCGGGGTGTTTACCGAGTCGCCCACCACAGCCAATTGTGCTGGAGGTGCCATTTTCTAATGGCACCCGAGTTGCGCCAGGGCGGATGGCGCGGTTTCCCGCCCGTGCAATTAAACACAATCGCGGCAACAAAAAAAAGGGTACTAGTATTTTTTTTTGCGATTGCCATGCGGATGTAAACCAATTGAAAACAATGGAGGGGGTTGGGGGGGTCTGAACCTAGACTAAAGTGGATGTCAAAAGCAGGCTGCATTTGCCCAACTAAGCCCTTGGACGCGTCTTAGATCTCTCCAAGTTCCTTCACAAGTGCCTCTGACATCTGTGCACCGATTGACTTGTATTAGGAAAAAAGCATGCAGCAATAAAGACACTTTAGTGTGAGGAAGAGTGAAGAACAAGAACCTGAACAAGAACCAGAACAAGAAGAACAAGAAGAAGAAGAGCATACAGTACTGCAGCCCTTTTGCACTTGCCATGTTTGCATGTCGTCTTTTCATTTTAAGTTTGTGGTTGCTTTGACTTCCTTTTCTGCTCCCCAATTCCGGTTTTCAGGTGGCTTCCGGGCGTCCACAGAAACAGATAGACCTGGCAGCAAACCACTGCCCTGCTCCCCCCCCCCCTCCAAGTAAATGACTGACAGCACTTGGAGCCTGCGCTGTCACTAGTGCACTGTGCAAGTGAAATACTCAGGCTGGGTTCACACCTAGGCGTATTGAATATGCCCGTCTGTTGCACGTTTTTTTTTACCGCGATTCGCGGCGACAAACGCGCATTTCCGAGGGCTACTTGGCTGTATCCCAATGGAAACGCCCAACAAAAACACTGTTCAGGAAGGGAAGGGGTTGCCACTCAGATTAATGAATGGGCGCATAGAGCTCAGTTTTCACAGGGAAGCATTGCATTGTGGGAAACCGTTTTCCACACCCTACATTGTAATTCCACTGTGCACAGCAGCCTGAAATTTACACAGACTGCCGGCAGAGCACGGAGGTGGCCATTTCAAAAAGAACCATGAGGAAATGTAGGAGGGCAGCTAACAAAATGTTTGTGTTCATATACAGCAACGGCATATGCCCGCTTCATGTACACTCGGTGTACATTGCTGGCATATGTACTTTTTTTTAAAAATACCTCTGCAAAAGTGGAAAAAAAATGGGAGCTTTTAATGCTATGTTAACTCGTTATTTGGATCCACAAAATTTCCTGTTACCTGTTCCCATGACAGTTGTCACCGGGACAGGAAGTGCAGTGCAATCTACCGGAAGGATGGCAATAAAAACAAGATGATGCGACGCTTTAAATATATTTGGTGGTAGTAATGCTTCCAGCACCAGTTATGGATGGACTCCAAAAAAAAAAAAAAAAAAGGGTGCAAAAATGCTTTAAATGAAGATTGGGGTGCCCAGTTTAGAAAATCCCCAAAACTAGCAGTCTCTTCCCCACTTTAAAAACAGAGGTAGGAAAAACGACATTAGAAGCTCCAGCATTTTCCACTGAGCATTAAGAAAAGCTGGGTGAGCGGACCTCCCAGCACGCCTTGCCATCTGTTGGCAGGTAGGTCGGTCATACCGGTGCCTGCAATCCGTCAACAGCCATAGGCTTCCAAAGTCAGACTAAAAATAAACACACACACAGGCCAAACAGTATGTTATAGTAACAGAGCAGAGGGGGAAATATATTGTGGAAACGGTGTAGATCTCACGTCCAAAGTGTTACTCTCCTGGAACTCCGCTTCAAGAACTTCTTTCCTTTTTGGCAAAAACACTCGTTATTAATACCAAAGATCACTACTGGGAAACACTTTGCAGAGAGTCCCTGCCAAAGTCCTGGGCTACTAAAGAGTGGATAGAGGTGTGCGGAGTCTGGCAGCGCTGGAAGAATTTAGACTCCGCTCTCGTTAAGCATATGGTATAAAGATGCGGAGCTGATTAAAAAAAATAAAACAGGACGCATTCAAAATTACACTTTCACCTTCTTTCCTTGCAATGGGAGGTAAGCCAAAAGGAAAAGCCAAAACCCGAAAAAAATTAGGCTTTGTCCATGCCAGGGGTTTTTGTTTTTTTTCACGTTTCTTGTCCCTGGCAACCAAACAGCATGGCGGAGGAGCAAGGGAAGCCTGCGCAACCGGGGAAATAGGACTTCTAGGGGTATTAACTCACTTTTTTTCAATATTGAATCCAAATCAAACAGACATTGACCAGCAAAGTATTTCTTTAGATCTAGTATTTTTGCACAACCAATTACAGTTGTCTGTGTACAGTTTCAGAATCGCGGGCTCCAGCTCTCAGCTCGGCTACCCTGAACTTCCTGTTGAGTACAAGATCATAAGGGAGTCCACAGTCTCCAGCAGCCGTCCATCTACTAGGTTGGAGAAGGCTGGAGGGAGGAGAAGGGAGCAGGGGAGTGTCTTGCCGTACCTGTGTTTGTGGATAAAGGACCCTGCAAGGGTAAGAAGACACCCCAGGGGCCCAATCACACCACATCCAGACCAGATTGTTTCCAGCCCCAAAATGCATCCTAATGTATCCTTATGTTATTTCTGGCCTCTGTTCACACCAGCAGTCTGTTCCGAGACCAGAAGAATACTGCACGTCTCATTGTGTCTGGAAGGCACTGGAACGCAAGAACGGCTGGGTTCACACCATTTCCCAGACCAGATCTGGAATGCAGCGCATCACGATTTTGCTGTGTTCCCGGGCTGGTTTTTTTTAGCTTAAAATGGGCTCTCGGGTGAGTTCCATGCGTTTTTCATGTGTTAAATATGCGTTCCAGTGCATTCCAGACCAGAATGGATTGCGCTGGTTTGAACAGAGGCCAGAAAAAGCATAGGGATGCATTGTGGGTCTGGAAACAAATCTGGTCTTGAGATGATCGGGGTGTTGTGCGAATGGGCCCTTAAAACAGGATATCAGGGCCAGTGCTCAGGGGACCAGCTGATTCTGCGGAGTGGCAACTGTCACCAGTTCAGGTTAATAATCAGCTGACAGCGGCTGTATGTGAGAGCGGCAGAATGCTGACACTCCATCCAATCATATGCGATATGATTACATGCAGTTAGGAATCCATCATCAACTCTGGACGCATGATAGTGTCCCAAAAAACAGAAAAGAAAACCCCACAACTCTAGCCAAAAGGAAATATATTTAGTAAACTAATATAAACTAACCCTTTTAAAACTATAGAAAAAAATATAAAATAAATAAACTTTGTTTTTAAGCATAGGCAGAGAGCTCGGCTATTATTCTCTAGGTCGGATCCCATTGATGTGCACTGAGATGGGAGGCAGACAGCGGGGAGGAATGAATACACTCCACGTAGCACATGCTGTCTGGTTGCTGGGGAGGCCAGGCAGTCATAAGACCCGACTGTTTGCATCTGAACTCCACTTGTATTCATATAGCTGTCAACAGGAAAAGCAAAGCTTCCGCTTCATAATTTTATTTCCACAGTAAAATGGCTTGCGCTCACTCAAATGATTCAATCCGTGCAGACCGACCGTAAAAAGGCAAGGTCATAATAGCAAAAATCACACACAATGCAATTTTCCTTTTTGAAGTATCTCCCATAAGTACTTGCTATGCTCAGTGGACACTGGCTGCATCACTAAAGAATAGAGTTGTAGGTCAAAACTGCCGTGTCCCTCAAGCATGGAAAACGCATGTCACACATGCAGAATCCCATACATACACGCGATAGGTTGAACTTGATGGACCTGGGTCTTTATTCAGCCTCAAATACTATAACTATGCAAGCCTGCTTTCCAGCTACCTTGTCAACTCCTCCAATGCTCGCCTCCAGAACTTCTCTAGAGTCTCTCCCATCCTCTGGAACACTTTACCCCCAACCTGTACGTCTATCTCCCACTTTGACTGCCTATAGGCGATCCCCAAAGACTCATCTCTTCGGGGGAAGCCTCTCCCACCTCAACCTAACCAGCCGTGTTCTTGTTTTAACCACTTCTGCGAGCCGACGTCTATAAACATATTGCGGCCCGGGAAGTGGTTAAAGAATGAATCAACAAGTGACTTCAGTGCCTGGATACCCATGCATGAACGCAATAAGAAAATTGTTTAAGGTAAGAACGCACCTTTACACCAATATTATAAAATGTCTGCTCGAGTTCAGCTTTAAAGCTCTTTTCCTCATCCTCCTCAGCCAGATGGGCCAATTAAAACTCCTAATTTGCTTTGTATCTAAAAAGCCAGCAGATGAATTGAAACCCGCTGGCTCTTGTAAAAAAATCAGCCATCAAACACGGCCTTTATATACGAATGTCATCGATTCTCTCAGAAGTAGATGCAAAGCATGCACTTTTTTTTTTCGTCCTTACCATATGCTGTCATCGTGCCGACATATGGGCCGTCCACGACGTTCCTGTTTTCCTCCGCCAGGGCTTTGATGTAGCGTTTGCTGAGATCCAGAATCTGCTCGCGGAGCATGGTGCTGCTTTCGTGCTGAGTCCGCTGCTGGATCGTGAAGTGAAGCAACATCATGCCCCAGATGAAGCCGAAAGTCACCAGAAAAAAGCCCAGCTTCTGGGAGGACAGCTTCCATGGCGTGAAGGAGGCCATGACCTTTGCCAGCAACTGTCCTGTAGGAGCGGTGGGTTTCAACGGCTGCAAAGCGAGTTCAAATCCATGATATACGGTCTCACGAGGATGAGGATTGTAGCCACAACGTCACAGTAATCAGATCGCTTGATTTTGGCTCCGTAATACTGCAGGAGACAAAAAGACAAAGGACAGCGTTAAAATGGGGGGGTTTGCTTTTACCCACAGACCATCTTCCAATTCTAATCCTAGACCTAAAGCCAAAATTTGTTCACAACTGAATTGCTTTTTGTACTTTAGTATGTTCGTTAGTCAATCAAAAGTGTCACCTGGACGTACAACAGCTAACCCGTAAAAAGATCCGTTTTTTGTACTCTGATGTGTAAGGCCCACAAGACAAGACCCTTGGGTCCAGGTGGTGAGCTGACATTTTGTCCAAAATGCAAACTGAATTATGATTTTATGTATTTTAGTCTTTTTGGGAGCAAGGAAATAAATATAAAATGGAGGATGCATAACAGCCTGCCAGCTAAATACATGGTCTAGCAGACCAAGGATGGCTTACAAGCAAGGTGGACCCACATTTAACCCCCTGGTTATTTTTGATACTTTGCAGTTACCAGTGAAAAAGGTGACCTGGGGGTGATCTGGGACCGTGCTTAGGTAATCCATAGCAAGCATTAAATTTTGTTCGCTTTCCTTCTACAAGTAAAACCATATGCGCGTGAGTTTATATTTGTAAAGAAGGCACCTTTTAACCTTTAAAACACAATTTGCTAAAAATTAAAAAGAGCGGGGAGAGTAAAATGTACTCCGACCACTGCAGTGTCTCACACTGTCGGTGGGAAGACGCCGGCTGAGGGCTGGTGCAGACCTGGGCTATCCTGGGATGCGTGTCCCAGGACCGTGTGATCGGGTGCACTTGCACATAGCGGTTGCTGTTGTGCCCCATTGATTTCAATAGGGTACATCCACGCAGCAAACCGCTGAAAAAAAGGGTACATGTGTTTGCGACGAGCGGCTTTTTTTGTGTTAGTTTGCACGAGTGGAATATCGGCGGAAAAACAAACACGATCCACCCGGCGCGACTGGGGTGCCATCAGAAAAGAATGGCACCCCCAGTGCGATCAGTGGTGGTGTGCGACTGACCAGAGGGCAATCCGCGCGGTTTCGTGCACGATTGTCACGCAATCACAGATCGCGCAAGTGTGAACCTGGCCTGAGTAACCATCGATTCGTCAGTTCTCAGTCTCTTCTTCCATTGGAGAGCAGTAACTAACAGTAACTGCACATACCCTCTCCTCCTCCTACAATCAATCATCATGTGTATGAGGAACAATGGGTGTCAGACAGGAAATTAAGCCAGGTTCAAATGTTCATATTGTGGAGATGCAAGTTTATAGGGAACGGAAAGCAATTAACACACACACACGGATTTTAGGTAATTTCAAATGCTGATTAAAATCACTTACAATGGACGCTGCTCTTTGATGTCTAAAAGTTGGTCTCCTTCAGAGTCAGCTGGTCCACCTGAGCACTGGCCCCGATATCCTGTTTTAGGGGGGCTCCTTTCCCTTGCAGGGAGCTGAGAGAGTTGGAGCCGATTGGCCACATGATGACCAATGGCAATGTATACAATTGTCTGATCTGGATTCATTATTGACACCAAAAAATTGAGATTACTACTTTCAGTATTTTAAAATCTGTTCCAATTTTAGCTAGTCATTCTAGGGGGGAAAAAAAAAAAAATAAGAGTTTAGACTTTTTTTGACAGAAAGAACCTGCAAACAGTAAATCATGTGGCTGCAGATCAATACATAAAGTATGCAGATATAGTCACAAGGTTCGGTTACGGCTCTAACAATAGAAAGAGGAAGATGAATGATCTAACCAACTTTGACCGATGAATAATTGCTAGCGACAGACAGAGTGCTTGCAGCATCCTAGAAATTGCTGACCACTTCTGATTTCCAAGCACCAAGAGACTCAAGCTTGCCGAGAATGATAAAACGAAAAATATGGCAAGTACTGTGCAGGTAAACACCTGGTTAAAAAGGTCAAACCAGGCTTGCTCAAGCTGATTGGAACCACAACGGCTCCAATCATTGCTTTTTAGAACAGCAAGATGCAGAGAGATAAATTCTAAATGCACACTAAAATGAACCTTCAAGAGGACGCTCCAGCAGCAGGGGACCCAACCAAGTTACCTTCCAGGTAACGAAGAATGGGAAAGGGACCCTATAGTGGCCACAGGATTAGCAAGCCTCAGACTGCAAAACCATTCCCTGGTATGATGGACCTCAATATCTGCCATATCATGGTCAGAATTTAACAGAAGCCGCATGAATCCATCTTGTAGTAAGCAAGATGCAGAAGGATATTTCTAAAAGGCACAATATACCGAACCTTCAGGAGGACGTTCCAGCACCAGAAGACCCAACCAGGTTACCTTCCTGTTAGCCAACAGAAAATGAGGCTATAGTGGGCAAAGATTAGCAAAGCCGAGATTGCAAAAAAACATTCCCTGGTATGATTTACCTCAAAATCTGCTGTACCATGGTCAAAATTTGACAGAAGCAGCATGAATCCTTTTAGTAAGTAAGATGCAGAAGTATATTTCTGAGTGCACAGCACACTGAACCTTCAAGGGGATGCCTTAACCCTTTCGCTGCCAAGCCCTCCGGAACATTTTTCAAATCAGCTGGCCAAGCCATTTTTGAATTTTCTGCAATTTTTTCCTATTGGTTTGATTTTCAACTGCTGCGTTACTAGCGTTTGTAAAAGACCCCCCAAACCATATATTTTCTGAAAGCGCAGGCCCGGTAGAATAAAAAGATGGTGATACTAAATTTGTAGGCCCTGCGATAATTGCGCAAATGTTTCTCAAATTAATATTAAACCGATAAAAATACACAATTCAATTGTTAAAAACACACCAAAATCAGTATCCGTGCACAATATAAATTATTTTCTGACTAAATCTAAAAGATAACTGTATTGAGTAAATAACAAATATTAGCAAATTTGTAATTGCGCCTTTTTGCGAAAAGGTAAAAAAATGAAGGTGTGCAAAACTGTAAATAATCGACTTATGTAAAAAATTGTTTTGGTGTTTGTGTTGTGATAAAATGATACAGGTGTATATTTAATTGCAACACAAGGTATCACAACGCATGGCAATGAGTCACAAAGCTTTGCCATGCGCTGCCACAGTTAATTTAATGGTTTTTTTTAAAGAAAAAAATATAAAAAAGAAGATCATGCACTGCGATGCGTTCTAACAACGCACTGCAGCGCATGTGCATGGTGTGCACCACAATATGTGTGTTATGTGGGGGGAGGGAGGGGTTGTCTTTTTTTTATTAGTTTTTTTTTTTACATTTTTTTTTAAAAATGTTTTAAACATTTATTTATTTTTTAATAATTTTGTATTTATTTTTTTTA
>NW_017306894.1:351411-361692 GCF_000935625.1 Nanorana parkeri
GGGGGCGCCCGGTATTTTTAAAATTAGCGGTCATCAGCGGCTTGTGAGCCGCTGATGACAGCTATTAATTTAAAGGGGACAGTCTGCTGAACAGTCTGTCTAAAGCGACCATCAGCTTATAGTAGAACTGTAAATGCCAGGTCCGTACGACGTACTGAGCTGGCCAGCTGGAAGCACTTTTGTAGCTCCGTACGTCGTACGTCCTTGGTAGCGAAAGGATTAAAGCAAAGACCAAACCAGGTTACCTTCCTGCCAACTAAGAATGGTAAAAAGTGACCCTATAGTAGGCACAGGGTTAGCAAAGCTGAGACTGCAAAACCATTCCCTGGTATGATTGACCTCAATATCTGCCATATCATGGTCAGAATTTGACAGAAGCCGCATGAATTCATCTTGCCTTGCAGAAGGATATTTCCAGGTGCAAAATACACACAACCTTCAAGAGAAAGCTCCAGCAGCAGAGACTAAACCAGGTTACCTTCCTGCCAACTAAGAAGAGTGGGCAAAGCAGAGACTGCAAAAACATTCCCTAGTATGACTGACCTCAATATCTGCATCACAGACAATATTTGGCAGAAGCAGCATCTTGCCTTGTGTCACTGACCATCCTGGAAGTGCAATGGTGTTTGGAATGTGACCATGTGCACCTCTTCATGGGTACGGGACAGGTGTACCAATGCGGCCATTGAGCACAAGTGATCCACAAATAGACTGCCGTTCACAGCCATAGTCCTGTGAAGCTAAAATCTGGATTGTAGCCAAATGTATGTGGCATGTGATAAACGGAAGATAGAGTCCGTGTTTCGGCAGTTTTGGGCTTCAGCCGCACATACTAGAAGGTCCACAGACGTCACGTCTGGACAAGTTTTTTCAGAAGATAAGTGACATTTGTAGCGGTGCTGAAACATGCCCAACAGCTGCTGAGAATTCCACAGGACAAGCCATCTGCTTCCTCCAGATACTTGGATGGGTCAGAAAGGTTAAAGGGCCATGTAAACCACAACAATGAACCCGTCTATTTAGCTGGCCCATAAAAAAGAGAAAATAGAAGCATTAGGAGCTTTGTTTTATCTGTTATATAAAAGTGTAAAAAATAACCTGATGACATTGCCAGAAATCTCATGAGCTGAAAACCTCCGGATCTCGGTCAGTGCACAAGGCAGGATTATGAGGATGAAGGGGTAGGGGGTGAGGAGGGGTTATAAAGAGGAAGGAGAAGTCTGTGTTCTTTATAATGCATCAGAATTCAGAAATTAAGTGGGCAGGGCTGACACCAAAGGCTTTGGAATTCAGAGCCAAAATTTAAATGTTTTGTGATGTGAAAAGATTAACGTAGGCGCGCTTTACTTCCGGCACTTCATTATTTTTCTGTACTTGCATGTGTTGCCGGGATGTACCAAATAGGTTTTCTTAAAACCTGAACTCCAGGATAAGCAAATATTGTGCAAAGAGTCCTGTGTGTTCTTCCTGGAATCTTGCTGAGATGGGTGTATTTCTTCCAGATCTGTGCAGTAACCCAGTGTGAGACTTGGAGCTTCCTGTAATAAAGACTGGTCACTGCTGCTCTCTCCCCTTGTACAGGGTGACTGGTCTGGTCTTTGCCCCCTCCTGTAGTGGGTGGGGCCTGCTGGGTCCCTCCCACAGCTCTGCACAGGTTATATACAGCACATTGACATCCCTGCTACGTTTACAAGGTAATGCTGGGTTTGCAAAGACACTTGGTGCTTAGAAAATGAATATCATTAGTGGTTATTGAGGAATATATTTCAATTACATTTTTGCTTAGAGTTCAGCTTTAATTTTTGCCTCGACATGGAATTTAAAAGGAGGACAACTAAAATAAACTAATAAAACCTTTAAAAAGGTTAAAACCCCATTTGGAAATCTACTTCAGGCAAAAGGAGATGTTTTGGTGGAGTGAAATGTACTCTTCCCGATACTTAGAGCCAGAGATGGAAACTTCTCAAAACAGATACACCCATTGAAAGCATTTGGTTGTATTTCACAGACCAGAGAAGTTAGTTTCTTTGAAGGTTTACATATACATAGAACTAGCACCTGAAAGGTTCAGAATTCACTTTGGACAACCCAACATATTTAACAAAAAGGCAGCACCAATTGCACTACACTAAAAAAGGTGGACGTTGCCTTTGAATTTTATACAGAACCCCGGTATTAAAGTGACACTAAACTCAGGAGTTAAATCTTAAAAATACATTCAAGTTCCTTATTAACAACAACGTATCTTATTTGTGTATCACTCGGCTGTAGATCCTCCAATCATCTCTGAATTGGTGCTGACACTGTCCTTCCTTCTGGAGGGGGGCTACTTTTGTTCCCCATGGTGCCTGTGTGTTGTAAAGTAGTCACCGCTCCAAGCTCACTCCCGGGATGGACTACAGTCTCAGGTTAAGATACCAATTTGTATCGAGATTGCAGTCCATCTCGGGAGTAACCAAAATGAGCAGTTAACCCTTGCAGTGCAGGGGTAGCCCCACTGGAAGGGTTAATACATTTTGCCCAGAGTTCTCCTTTAATATCACGTCAGCTTGCTTTGTTAGGGAATTGTTTAATATTGTTCTTCATGCATTCTTACAAAATAAAGCCGGGTACATCCAGTCCTTCATATCAGGAGTTTTGTGCATGACTCAACAGCCAGCAACATGTCCTTCTAATCCGCGTTGGCCATTGGCCCCGTACTCTCGTGGAAGCATTTCAGTAGCGTCTTGCTAGAACACAACATGCAGCATTCCTTTCTCGTAAACTGTTAACAAAAAGATTCTAACAGCCAACTAATGCCCTTGTTTGAAGTAATGGCCCCGTTGGGTATGCAATAAAAGGATTTTAGGTGTTTTATTGGTATGAAAATGTTCCCCAGCTCTCCCTTTGAGCCATAGAATGTGGAACTGCCTTCTACTACTCAACCCCAAGTCTCTCTTCTGCGGTGGCTGACGGGACTTGAAGTCTCTCCATTCACAGATCCTCTCAAAGGATCTGCGGCTAATGTATGTACTTTCAAACACCGCAATACTGCAATTATCGGAACAGCTTAACTCAATATACTAGTTCTCAGGTGCGGGTTCTGAGTGTACACACAGACATAGAGGTAGGGAACTTTAAACTTTTTTGGGGGCGTTACATTTTGTTTAACTTCACTTTATTGCCATTATATAGAGCGCTAACAAGCCCCCTCTATTTAATAGCACTTCAGTGGCGTCAGGTCCTCCTTAAGGGAGGATAACAGACAAAGGCACTCAAGTAATGAATCAATGGCGTATTGACGCATGAAACATATCACAATGCATCAAAAAGCAACGTTTCGGGGTCTCACAGGATCCCCTTCATCAGGCAAAATGATTTTGGGTTCTATTAATAGAAGTCTAAACGGGAAGTGAGAAAATAATCATTGCTTATGGGTTCATTCAGCAGGGAGGAGATCAGTGAATGGATGCTCACTGGCCTCTGTCCCCTCTACCTGCGGACACTCACCAGACGGCCCCAGGCACGCATGTGGATTTAAAATCATCTTACATTCATTAGTTAAATACATTTTTAATTTACTTACAAAATCAAGTTTTTCCACTTCCAGGTCCATTTTGGCACAAAATGATATAATCTGTGTCCAAGCGTTGCATCCTGGGAAGGTTACATCAGAGAATTGCTGGGAAATCTTATCTTTAATCGAATGAAATCTCAGGAAAAGGCATTTTCCTCCCCTGAGACGATGTACATGGTCACATGTGCCAGAGTTCAAGGAAGTAAAGGGAGATAAATTAATCTGCCCTTAGGGAAAACGGCCACTGTCAGAAGACCGGGGAAGAAAAGAGATAAGGTATGCGGCAATTATTACAAAGCTGGCAATTATCTAGAAGTATGCGTTTGTAGATTGTCATTACTATAAGGTATCTTTGTTGTTATTTTAAAGATAAGGGTAAAGGTCCACTTAACTGATAAATGAAATAAGATATTTTACTCATCACTACTGTATAAGATATGTGCGGCAACACTATTCATTTACAAAGATCACCACCAACAATAAAGATCTTTAAATCACAGTCATCAGTATGCATGCATATATCTCAGCAGTTTATAGAACGGGGTGTATAAAAACATAAGCAAATCAGAATATGCGCACAGTACTACACTATTTATTACAAGCATGTATATAGCAGTGACATTTACGCAGAACTTTACATACTGCACGTTCAGATCAGTCCCTGCCATCAAGGAGCTTGCAATCCCTAAGGTCCATATGTCACATACATAACCATCCAGCAAGTCTTTGGATCGTGGGAGGAAACCGGAGCACCCCGAGCAAACCCACACAAGTACAGGGATAACATGCAAACTCCTTGCCGATAGTGTCCAGAATAGAGATGTAACATTTCTGGAAATTGAAGCCATGAGAGAGAGAAAAAAAAAACAACAACTACCTTTTCCAGCCCTTCCCATGTCTAGTCCTGACCAGGCTTTGAACCTGGGGACCTTCAGTGCTGCAAGACAGAGGTGCTATTCACCAAGACACAGTGTAGTGTTGTATCTTTTGCCAGTATGACAAAATTCTGGTGGATGGAGCATCTCATTAAAAAGGAGAACTATGAGGTGAGCGAGTTGCACTCATCCCCATAGTTAAAGCTGACAATAATCTCCCTGCAGATAGCCGTGACTGTCAGTCATCTCCCCCCCCAGATAGGCAGAGCCCGCTGTAACTCACAGCTGGGTGGATCTACAGCATCGTCGGGATCCGTACCGGGTGCGGTGGTCTCAGTATACGGCGAGCTGTAGTATATGTCCTCCCGTGACCATAAAGGTGAACTATGGGGAAAAAACACTGACCCCATAGTTCTCTTTTAGGGACAAAGTCAACAGGCTTTGGGTTTGTGTTGATGGCAGACACTGTCCTGACTGGGATTTTGAACCAGAGCTGCCAATCAGGCAGACCTGCCAACCACTAAGCCACTATGATGCCCACTTAGGGCCTGTTCACACGACGTCCGTTTTGTGTGCTGACCGGATGCGTACGCTGCTGCACTCAAAATGCATCCCAATGTATCCCTATGTGTTTTATGGGCTACAGTTCTCAAGTGCGCAGTCCGTTCAGCTTACGACGGAAACGCACGAACGCGCATGAAACGCAACAAAAACGGAACGGAATGCAGCTAAAGAAAAAAAAAATTGTATTCTTGCTCCACTTATTATGATGTTATCAACGCCAGACAGGTTGGGGTAGAGGTAACGACATGAACTGCAAACATTTGCAACATGCCCACTACCTTGCCATGGACATACGATTAAAAGGAAAAAAAAATGTATCCAGGCGACCTCGCAAATCCTCATACAAACTCCACAACTGACCCTTGGAGTCCCGGAGCCTCAAGATTGGGTGTACCCAATAACAACGTCTCCTGCGGGCTCGTTCTCTGCAGATTGCTGTAGCCAGCACCATCAAAATGCCTGCAAATATGTGATACATGTCTGATCACCAGCTTTAGACACACAAAAGGGAAGTAGATGTTCAGAGAGGGCGGAAGTGACCTCAGAGGCTGAATCCTCATACTGACAGTTTTTTGTTTTTTTTTAGCCAAGGGGCTGTCAGCATCCGGACCAAAAATGCATCAAAAAAGCACTGCATCAGCAGCTCCACGTCTGCTGATCAGGACCTGATCTCATGTGAACAGGCCGTAAAAAACAGGAGTCATTTGGGCTCTCAAAGCTTTTCCTGCCCATAAAGTTATTAATATGGAATCGTCACTGAAAAAGCAATACAAGTGCACAATGACAAACTTAATAGCAATCATGGAGCAACACAGCAGCTCTACCATTCATTACTTATATGGTGCCAGGCACAGAAACTACACAAAGTGCAAATAGATGTATAGAGCATTGGTATGATACTGTACCAGCACCCACAAAAACTGCTAATTAAACATGCATAGGTTATAATGCACAAACTGACAACGGCACGCTACAGTCCATGTGTAATGCATCCAAATGCATTTACTTTAAAGTGATAGTAAAAAGTCAAAAGGAGTTTAAGCCATTTCAAGTGCTGATTAAATCCCTTACAATGGATGCATCTTCTTGGAGGTTTGAGTTATTTTCCCTGCAGAATCAGCTGGTCCCCTGAGCACTTGTCCTAATATCCCATTTTAGGGTGGCTCCTTTCCCTTGCAGGGTCCTATGGAGCCACCATTGTGTGCGCTAGTAAGCTGTGTGTCTCCACAAACACAGCAAGTCAAGACACTCCCAGCTCCTCTCCTGCCACCTCCTTCATCCTTCTCCAATCTAGTAGATGGGCAGCTGCTGGAGAATAAGCTCTCCCATGTAATCTTGTACTAGACAGGAAGTTCAGGCAAGCCGAGCTAAGAGTTGGAGCTGTTCAGAAACATGACGACTAAGTGCTTGGCCAAAAAAATATAACTACTTTGCTGGGTGATGAATATTTGTTTGATCTGGATTCAGTATTGGGAAAAAACGTTTGAGAATTGAATACGACTTTAAAGCCCATCTCCGGGCAGCAGAAAAGCGGAATATTACTGGCTGCCATGCCTGGACGACTTTGCCTTTATCTTCCAGGGCTGGGAAGGAAGACGGAATCTGCACATAGAAAAGATGCTGCTTGTCTGCAGGAGCCATTTGGCTGAGTCGAATAGAATCCATAGTTAAAAAGGTAATTTTTTTTTTCCCCCGCTAATGGCCTGCAACACAAAACTACTTCTATAATGATGTTCCGTGACTCACCACAGGCTTGTACTGCCATGCTAATGAGGGTTCTTTTTACCCGTGTTAGTAATTAGTGCAGCAACCCACGAGTCAACCCTGTGCACATGGCATGTATTCACCGCAGGGTAGCCAGAATGGAAAGTGACCCCAATAGTTTCACCGCAGGAGGCAGAAAGCTCAGAACGTAGACTCGGCATACAAGAACTTTTACAGAGCACCCATCATCCTATAAAGTAGTCTACCACCTCAACACAATACATCCCTATACTGGGTGTGCTGCTGCCATTGTCTGGTTTCCATGCGATACACAATCTCTGCAAAAAGTTACATTTTTAAATTATGCTCAAAACACAGCAGCAAGTAAATTAGAATAGTTTAATATTCATAAGGTGCTGAGACCAAAAAAGGTACAGATAATACAAGAGTGCAGAGCGATTTATAGGGTGCTCGTATAATGCTGCACTAGAACAAAGCGTTCTCAGACACAGATTACGTTCTGGGTTTTATCATTTCCTCACTGCTTTGGACCTCGAGGGATCGGTAGAGCCAAAAGCCGAGAAGGGAGTGCCAATGTCACATGACCCGCAGACCAGGAAGTCAGAGGGGGCCTTATCAGGTCACCAAGGTGTGGGAGGAACGTTCCTCTTATCTTTGAAAAGACAACAAAAGGCAGCTTTAGAAAAGTTTAGTAATTACAATCTACAATCAGATACTTCTAGATAATTGCCCTATTTTTAAAAAAACTCTTTGCATACCTTATTTTTCTTTTCCTCCCCATTCTTCTCACAGTGGCCATATTTGCTAAGGGCACATGAATACATCTCCCTTTACTTCCTGGAACTATGGCACATGTGACTAGGACATGTGACCATGCACATCATCTCGGGGGAAGGAAAATGCCTTTCCCCGACATTACAGATTAGATTGGTATTTAATCTTCCGCTGATGTAACCCTCCCAGGATGCAACACTTGGGCACAGATTACATCACTAATGCCCAAGGAGGAACAGGAAGTGGAAAAACAATTATTGCAAGTAAAGGAAAATGTTTAACTTAATGAATGCAAGATGCAGCTCGGCATCTTGATGTGATTTTCAGTGAACGTGGGTAAAGAGCCGCTTTAATAGCCCAGGTCTACTCCATTTCTAAAAATGGAAATGTTTTTTTTTTTATTCTGAATTAGTTTTTTTTCTGCTTTTTTTAAATAAAAACCATATAGGCAACTTTCACTATATTTGCCTTGCAAAGGAGACTGCCTGTGCACTTTGACGGCTTTTGCAGACCAAAATCCAGACACTTATCTAGTAGACAGGGGAGTGTTATTCAGCCGTGTGAAACTTGGCTGCTATTCAGATCTAATTAGGCTATTTGCAGCATAGCAGTAAATCAGGATTAGGAGATCCTGGGGGTGGTAGAACCTACACGATGCAAGTGGTAAATATGTGGTAATGGTAATTTTTATTTTCCATATTCCCTTTTTAAATATACCGTAAACCCGGTAAGTTTAGCAATTGTGGCAAGATATAATAAATCTTACATTTTAAGCAAATACTGTGCTTTAATATTTTAGTGGTGGGCACTATGGCGGCTTTGGCCCTCATAACCTGATGGGTACCAAAATCCCATCCTGAGGACGGACAGATCTCAATCTTTGAGATTTAAGAGTCCCAAGTCCCCATTCACATCTGAGCATTTTGTAGCTTGAATGCCTAAGAATTACAACATTCAACAGGAGGGATCCCATGGTTTTCAATGGCCTCCATTGACATCTGAACTTTGTTGCTTGTAGCAAAACGCCTGTGGCTCAAAACAGTACATGAGCTTCTTTTGACTCAAGCGTTTCGGACCCAATCATTTTTGTGGGAGCCCATTAAAAACACTCGGACATTTTTTTTTTCAAGCTTTTTTGCCTAGTAACTAGCTTTGTATTGGTTGAAAATAAAGACCAAAACATTTGAAAAAAAAATGATACAAACCCCCCCCCAAAAAAAAAAAAAAAAAAGACACCCAAGAATGAATGGGGCCCAAGGCTGGCTATAGAAGGTTGTCCGAAACCAATAATTTGACAGTCTGCTGTGTAAACATGCATGCTCTGCTCACCCACATACGCCTGTTTATGCTGTGGGAAAGGGAAGGTGTGGTGTTATAGGGTTGCCTTACGATGGGAAACTGCAATCTTACCAAAACAGAGATCTTTATTTACCCCAAAATATGTCCATGAAGAGGAGACAATGTTATCCTATTCATCTAAAAATAACCAGATCGTGGGATTGCCAAACTCAGAACACATGACGCTTACTCACACCCATCACTCCAATGGTTACATTACACTCGCCCCCCAGGACACATGCCCAGAGAGTTCACATTGCAACACCAGTTTGATGAAAGGTTTGTATCATCAGATCAGGAAGGGTTACCGCACTGCTTTGGCTCAAAACCAATGCAACAACTTGCTGAAAGCGCACTTATAGAAAACTGATGCAATATTTCCAGTATTCATAAAACAGTAATATATACCAAATGCCCCAAGCGTTTTACATCGTGGCACCAAAGCTAATGACATACTGGATCCATTATTACTTCTTTGCAACACAATACCATACTGTGTTCAGGTGTTTCTTTGAGAACATAAAGCAAATGTTCAAGTGTTGAAAAGGGGATGAGGTGTGCCAAGATTTTTGGTTTTATTTTATGCCAAAATCATACCAAGCTTCCTTAGTTGGTATGTAGGAAGATATACAAGGTTTGAAACTACAATTTGCAGCACACCCTGGCAGCCAATAGTTCATCAGCAAGACTCCTCTGATGTATACCTGTTGGGGAACTCTCCATTACTTTCTGTCCAAACAAGAAGTGAGCAGCAGTCACCTATAAATGGCAGCTAAACATGGCATGGGTTCCAACATGGCATGGTTACAGGAACTTGGAGAAGCCTGCATACCTCCCATTATGCCCCAACATGGGGGCAAAGCTAAGACGCTTCCCGGTTGTGCCCAAGCTTTGCGGCTCTCCTGCTTCCCTGATTAGGGCCCAAGCTTTGCGGCTCTCCTGCTTCCCCGATTAGGGCCCAAGCTTTGCGGCTCTCCTGCTTCCCCGATTAGGGCCCAAGCTTTGCGGCTCTCCTGCTTCCCCGATTAGGGCCCAAGCTTTGCGGCTCTCTTGCCGCCTTCACATTCCTCATCAGCCAGTGAGGTAGCCCAACATGGTTAAGGGCCAGTATGCATGTTTGGGAGTCGGGAGTATCAGTAATTTTAAATGGAATATAGAATAGTTTTGCTGTTGGAAGCCTGATCAAAGAGCACTGCATCTCATACGGTTCGAGTGAATAACCCAGCAGTGGCTCCTCTTTCCCCTCTGAACGCTTCCTTACAAGGCTAATTGCAACATTTCAATAAGATTGCCAGGGAAGCAGCTTTCACCGTGATCGTCGGAAAACCATATTGCTCTGGAAATCCTGTCAAAAGTACCTGCAGGCACCACAAGATCCGTCAGCACAGGTCATCATTACTTTAAAAGGAACAAAAGTTGTGCATATACAACCCCCCCCCCCCCCCCACA
>NW_017306894.1:361725-369451 GCF_000935625.1 Nanorana parkeri
TAAAAGGCTCCCTTTATTTTCCAATTTGGTTAACCCCCATCCCACTGCTTTAAATTTTCCTTAAAAAAAAAAAAACTCAGACGACTAATAGAACATTTTACAATAAAATATAATAAAAATTGTAGAAGGACCGGTGTCAGTGTTTCCTGAAATAGATACTCAGAAACTGCAATACAAGATGTTCAAATATCATAAAGGTCAAGCCTAAACAAAGGATAATGTGTAGACGGCTGAGCCACCAGAGATCATCTCTCTCGATCGACTCTCTTACTAATCGTGAAAACATTGAATGTACCTTTCTGCGTCACAAAGCATACCATCCGAACAAATCCTGTTCAGGTCAATAATATCTGCTACAAGGATTCCAACAATCCATATAGCAGATCCTTACTTCTATTCCACAGTTACTCAGAGATAAGCAGCTGCAAATAGGTCTTATAACATCAACACACATTCATGAATGAAAAGGGGACTGTCTACTTAAAGCAAATTATAAACCCATACAACCCCCCACCCCCCTAGCACCAGTGACCCCTCCAAACACTAGCAAAAGACAGTATTGGACTCGTGACCCTCAAAAGTTCAAGAACATGGTTTTTGTAAATCCTTTTCCTGAACTCCACTGAGAGACACAGGAAGTCAAATACTGCCTTTTTTTGCCAGTGTCCAAATCACCTGTAGGCTGCCGTATAACCAGACCAGTATATGACTTCCTGTGTCCAACGGATGAGAAATAAAAATCGGATTCCTTTATTCTGCATAAAATGATTTTCTTGGCATCCATTAAGGGACACAGGAAGTCATATACTGTTAGGTTATACCGCCACCTACAGGCAGATGGACAACATTTTATGGAAGGTTTTAGGGATTGGAGGGGCATATACATTCACATTTTAAAGCAAAGCCATCACTAGGTCCTACTGATCAGCATTCTTCAATACAGAACCTTCTGTGCCATCATCTGATACAGGGATACAGGCTGTGTACCTTCTAATACAATAATGCAATACGAGTTTAAGCAGACAGTTACAAGATGGAATAGGAATTATGCAGAACATTGCAGCAAAGTGTCATCGGATTCTGGCGCGGCTTGCACAGGGAACAATAAAAGGCTGTAAATTACACAGAACAAGAGGCACGACCCCTCACAGGTCTCCCATGTAGCTCCAAATATTAAATCAACTGGCACCTGTAAATCAATACGGTGACAAGCCAATCTGAGGCTTACAGCAGCTGAATACACATCACATTACAACACACACACACCGCTCAGAACACAAACACGCAGAGACTGTACCAGATAAGACAGGAGCCGTCATTATGTCAGCAGAGATTAAAGCAGCAATATCAGCCACAACTGGCAGATAGGAAACACAAAGAGCGCAGCATTGGGGGCTGCAATAATAGTTCCCAGGTACACCGGAGGTTGATGACACCCTATGGCAATCGTACATGGGAAGAGCGGCGTATGACTCACTGCAGCCATGGATTTTCCATAAAAAGCAACCGGGTGATCCAGATGTGAGCTGTCAACCTTTGATCAGGATTTCCCAAGTGATCCATAGAGTGTAGATTGGGGGGGCAGATGGCTAGCGCACGATTGTTCGATGACATGTTTTTTTACAGCACTTCAGTGTTTAGTAGGCATGCCTTATCTGGAGAACAATCTATTTCAATGATCAATTATTCCAGGGCTTGACAAATTTGAATCTAGGAGCCATCAAACAAAACAAATATAATATCTATTTTGTTTTTTTCTTTTTTATTATTATTTTCCATGCAGGGGCATTTTGCACTTGTGTAGGCCTTTTTAAAAAAAAAAACTTTTTAAGCTTTAAGTCAAAAACTTTTTTCCCTCCCCCCAATGTTAATTAAAGCACTTACCTTAAATGATGTATCTTAATCCGATCTTTCCTGTCCTTTTCAGCCTCCTCTCAAGCGCTGCGGCGTGTCTCCAGCGCTGCGTCTCCGATCCAGCGCCGACTCCTCTGTTCTTGCTGGCTGGTTGTACATTGGGTCTGCTCTGGCAAAAGGCGGCCAGCAAACCCCCAAAGCATCTTGTGTGAACAGGCCCTAAATAAAACCTGTTCTCTGTGCACAATGCTAAGCCAGTTCATTTCCATTGCACCATAACTCAGAAGAGCTCCTGCACATGTAACGTGGTTGGCAATTCATTTTCAAAGACATTTATGCTTTGGTCTACCAAAAAAAAAATTGTCTAGTTATGTCAACAGGTAATGAGGGGTTTAATTCCCCATTGACCAAAATGACTCCTGTTGGGTCTCTATACCCGTGTCCATCCCCCGGTGTCATAAGAGCTTCCTGGATTTTCAGGTATACTGGATAAGCCAGCTATAGCATATGTGACACGTGATCTCATCCACACAGATAAGTAGGCTAAACACACATCCATCTACTTCAACTTCCAGAACACACACAAGCAGTCAGATCAAAATATTTTTTCATACCATCATATAGTAATTTTAACCAGATACCACAAGTTCAACATCCACGCTTTAATAATCCAGTCACTGGTTTTGCCATCTAGTGGAAGGCCACCTCCAACGTCAAGAACCCCTTCCTATACTCCTGGTAAAATCTTTTCTCCATACGCAACCGATGCCCCCTTGTCCTTTGTACGACACTGAATTAAAAAAAGTTTGCTTGCAAATCTTTATACTGACCTTAGATATATTTCTGTATATCAGTCAGATTCGATCAAAAAAAGAAGTCATTTTGCCCCCGAAACGAAAGTCCAATGTTTCACAAATTATGAGACTTCACATCTCTTCACTGAATAAAGCTGTTGGCTTTGAATCCCTTTAAAGCTCTCATGTAACAGTTACAGTAAAGCTGATCAAAACCGGCTTTACAAGTCATTTATACAGGAAGTTTATTTGTATTTGGTTCCTCTTTTAATAAAATAAGTTTATTTTCTTTTGAAGTTGATGACTAGCATTAAGAGGTGTGCAGCTCAAGGGCATCAAAAGCATTTTTTTAAAGTATATTTGAGCCCTAGAACCACCAGGTCTGACTGTGCACAGAGCTCACCGACTAGACTGCTACTGCACCAAAATATGAAAAGCAGGGCCAAATTTTAGGGCTGGGAAATTGTTGTACAGAAGACCCCCAACAGGTCAAAGCTACTCCATCAGAGATCCAACATCAGGCCTCACATTGCCCACTGATGCACTAAACCCCCTTTTTTTTCTACAACACTTAAGGCCCCCTTCACACCAGGGCGGCTCGGCCGCGTGGATGCGCCAACATGAACGTTTCCATACATTGCTATTGGGACCGTTCATGCGGCTCAGCGCAATCCGAACCACCCCCGGCCTGAACTTCTCCTGCGCTATTTTTGCCGCGCTTATCAGTGCGCTTTCCATGGAACAGTGCTGATCACAGCAGTTTTTGGCGTTTGATTGCGTTTCAGTGCTGAAACGCAATTCAAGACTCTCAAAACCTCACTTTTGAAATCAGCGCGGGAAACCACGCTGATCCGCAACCACCCCGGTGTGAATGGGCTCTAATACAGTCATGCTTCAAATAACCCGATCCAGCATAACAACTCCCCTAAACATACCTGTCCCTGCTCTCCGTATCTCTGTACACGAGTAATAGAAAGGCATCAGCTATTTTTTATACTTGTTCTGGGTCTGCTATACCGTATAGAAGCCAAAAGCATCATCATGACAAAGTAGCATCTGCAAAAGGACATTTCAGCAGTGGCAGGCTCCAATGGTCTCTTACGAGAGATTCCCTTTAAAGGTGAATTGTCCCTTAAAGGACATGGCACACAGGGAGAACAATGCCACTTCTCTTCAGATCAATCAGTTGCAAAAGTATCTTTGAAGTCGCACCTTGTAGGCATTACTTTCCTCTACAGCTTCAGACATGGCTTGTCACTACTCGTACAAACACTGTGCACAGTTATACTGCTTTGTTGGAGAGAACAAAACATTAAATGGAATTAAGGAATTCTACGCTCTATATATAGAAGTCGGCACAACAAACGTGTCCGTATCTACAGCTAGCAAGGCTGCTTCAAGGCCAACTCCAAGGAAATTGAAAGTTTCCTTTGCAATCGGGCTGCCCCTGCACTACAATGGTAACCTGCTAATTTATGCCTAGGGGACAGGAAAAAGACATTTTACTTACCTGATCCCCGGCTGCTGCAGGACTCCCTCCAGTACACTTCGCCTCTTCAAGTACAATGCATGCTCCATAGCCCTGCATTGTATGCGAGTATGCAGAGGACAGTGCACAAGTCCGGAGCAGGGGGAGAAAAGATGAGCGCCGCTGACTTCCAAGTGAGCAGGGGATCAGGTCCCCTAGGCATAAACAAGCCATAACCTTACAGTGGGAAGGCAGTCCCATTGCAAGCAAAAATATTCCAGAAGTTGGACTAACAAAATCTGCTCAAGTGCCCGATAGACAGGGAGAGCTATTAGGAGGGCCTTACAGAATTGTATAAATAGTTGAGTGAGAAATGCATTGTGTGTCGATATCCAGTAACTGCACTTCCTGTTCCAGGCGGACAACACCACGCCACCACCTCACAATTGGCCACTACGTTGTCAGCTAGCAAGGTCTTTTATTTGGTCCTTGGTCTGCAAACTGGGACTATACCACAGCCCAATGGCCAACTGAAGGAGTGCACATGGCAGGCTGACCTTGCTGTTGCAAATGGTGTGGCAGTGGCTTGTCGTTAAGCTGCAACAAGAAGTGCTGTTACTGGCAGAATCTCCAGGTAAGAAACTTTGTATTTTTTCTTTTAAAAGCAAATACATTTCTGTGAACCTGTTGCAATGACATGTGATGGATTTGGGGCTCACATACGCTTTACTGATAACTTCACCTTTGAATAAAGGCACAACAAATCTGTCTGGTCGCCATGGGCAATGGCGTTGTTTTTGTTTTGCCAATCTCATAAAACCGTAACCAGCCGATGCCTCCCTCAGTCTTCCACATACCACAGACAAGCACAGCAAGTTGCATTCCATTCTTTGCACCCCAGCGCCCCATGTTCCCAATAGTCAGTCAGGTAATTGTTACACTGCAGAGGTGTAGAACAAGACAGACAAAGAGACCTGCCTCTGGCTTACTATGATTCATTTCCCCGACAGATGAAACGTGTGAGCATCACAATCCTGGGAGACTTTAACCCTCCGTGAACGAAGGCAGAAAGTAGCAGCATTATGATGCTGGAGCTCAACTGGATACGATAAAAGCTAAAGCAGCACTGCATGCAAACCGCTTGAAATACAAAATGTGAAAGCCGTTTAACCTGCTAAAAGGTTTGTTATGCAGTTCAGCAAGTGACACACACGCATACCTCTTCCACACTGCGCAGCCAGGCAGGTGACACCCTACTTCCTGTATCAGCTTTGTGGCTTCCGGTTCCCCCTCTCCACCTACAGCCTGCTTACAGAACAATCAATATCACTCCAGTGAGCCAGGAGGTGGACCAGGAGCAGGAAAGCTGAAGACAGATCAGTGGCTAAGTGGTTAGGCTTGCAGCACTGGGGGTCCCCAGTTCAAATCCCAGTAAAGACACTATCTGCAAGGAGTTTGCATGTTCTCCGTGTGCTTGGGGGGAGAGGGGTTCATGCCAATAGAAAGGAAATAGTAACTCAAATAACTAGAGATGCACCGATACTAGTATCGATATCGGTGCAGATACCGAGTATGTGGGCAAGTACTCGTACTCGCCCAAATGCTCCAATGCCTAGCCCGATACTTCCTGTATCAGGAAGCCGGGCAGCACGTCATTACACGCTGCCCGGCTTCCTGATTGGCCAGGAAGCGGCTCCATGCTCGTCACTTGTGATGAGCATGGAGCCGACTATGCAGCGTCCGGCATTCTGATTGGCCGGGAAGCCGGCTTCATGCTCCCGCGTCATCTCATGACAAGGGCGAATGGAGCCGGCCTCCCGGCCAATCAGAGAGCAGGCGCCACGTCATTACACCGCAACCGGCTTCCACGATTGGCCGGCAAGCTGTCTCCGTCTGGGTACCGGAGGAAGGCCGCTCCTTGCTGGAGAGGCCCCGGGTGCGACAGGCTGGACATGCCGAGGTGAGAGGGGACAGAGATCCGCAGCATACAAGCCATAGAGCCGAGCACTGCAGAGACATGCAGGTACATATGATTATTATGGGGATTTGTATGAAAAAAAAACACCATTGGAATGCATAGCTATATTCCTATTGGCTATTTCACTTTGCAATAGCCAATAGCAAACTAGCTATTGCACCCGCCCACTGCTGCTGTCAATCAGCAGAGGGGGACCTGCAGATAGGAATCTAGCTAAGCATTCCAAGGAATCAAGCTAAGCATTCCAAGGAATCTAGCTAAGCATTCCAAGGAATCTAGCTAAGCATTCCAATGGTGATTTTTTTTTCATCAGGTTCCCATCTAGTGATTGACAGCAGCAGAGGGCGGGTGCATTAGCTAGTTTGCTATTGGCTATTGCAAAGTGAATTAGCCAATAGGAATCTAGCTAAGCATTCCAATGGTGATTTTTTTTTTATATTGTGACAGCGTTTTCCAAAAATACAAACCTTTTATTATTATAATTAATAAAAGCCGACACCCTCAGCTTGTGTTATATGGTTTGCCATTTTAGCTGTTACAACAGTGGTTCTCAACCTGTGGGTCGCTGTGTGATTCTGCTGTGCTAGGCGAGAGTCCTCCTCAGCCCTCTCCTAGCGCAGTAGTGTCAGTTATCCCGCCACACGTCGCTGCAGCAGCCACGTCATCCCTAAATGTTACCGTTGGGGGGGTTACCACAACTTGGTAAATGTTACCAAGGGGTCCCGGCCCTAGAAAGGACACACACACACACACACCTTCCAACTCTTATAATCCACACCACCTCCGTGAATGCATTAACAATTTGTGAATCCTATTAGATTATGTCCGTGTGCACCTAAATTCGGACAAATATTGTGCAAAATTAAGATTAAAAAAATGCACCTACCAATGTTTTTCATTCTTTAGGGCCTCTGTTTTCAGAAAAAAAATGTTTGAGGGCTTAAAGTAACTTTTATTTTCCAAACTTCTGTGGTTTTATTCATTTTAGGATATGTTTAAAAGTCATTAAAATTCTGTTAAGTCTCTCAGCTCCGGTCTTTACTGCCATGGCTGTTAAAGGAGAACTATGAGATGAGTGATTTCCACTCACCTCATAGTTCTAGCCGACCTGTGACAATGAGACTGTCACAGGTCGGCTCAGTAGATCAGGAGGAACACATACCGGGTTCGCTCACCTCTCGATCCTGTCACGGTTCTCTGCAGTGACAGGGGGAGGACACGCAGCTGGGCGGATCCCGTCATCTACGTCGGGATCCGCTCCGGCGTCTCAGTATACCACGAGCTGTAGCTCACGGTATACTGAGCTTAGGGTAATGGGAGGACGCTAGTTTGTGTCCTCCCGTTACCCTAAGAACTATGGGGAAAAACACTGACCCCATAGTTCTCCTTTAATGGAAAACATCAGATTACAAGCAGCACAAAAATACTACAAATACTGTCCATAAAAAAAAAAAGTATTTAGATTAGAATTGTTCATTATATGAAATCCTCAGTATTTTTAGGTGTTCCTAAGACACCCTATGTATCCAGCAATCCTGCATTTATAAATCCGATCACACTAATAAAACTGAAATATAAAGATGATCACAGCCATGGAGGGAAAGATTAAAAAAATATATATATATATATATT
>NW_017306894.1:370475-376341 GCF_000935625.1 Nanorana parkeri
ATATATATTTTAATATATTATACACAGATTGCTTGCAAAAACACAAGAGGCAGCCAATTTCATATGGATAGGAAAAGCAAACAATAACCGTAAGCGTCTGTGTTCATATACAGCAACTGCATATTGCCTGCTTCAGCTGTACTCAGAGTACATTGATGGCATAGGTTATGTAAATTTTTTTAAATACCTCCGCAAAAGGTGGAAAAGGGCTTTAGTGACGGTGGAGACATCGCAGCATCAATCTTTCAACAACCGGAAACTTCATTACAGGTTGTTGCAGTTTCTGTCCTCAAACCACAGGAACCACTTCTTTCTTCCTCAGCATGTTACATTAGTGTTGCCAAAGCAAAAAACATTCTTAAGAAAAACCAGCCAATAAAAGGCAGAATACTACAAAGAAACATGTTTATATAAAAGTAAATTTCTTCTAATAAACCATTCCGGGATGTTAAAGTAAATGAAGCTACAGACCCGTGGAGAGAACCCGAAGTGCGTGAGTGGACGCAGATTTGAACTTGAAGTACTTCTGATATACAGGAAGAAAGGATCTCTGTCCTTCTCTGGTTGGATTAAGTCTACAATTACAGCATTAGCAAACAAGCCAAGTGTAACCAGAAATGTGTTTTTTTTTTCTCTCTAGCACACTTTAGACACTATTCATTAAGGGATCCAAAAAGGATCATAATACTTAGAGGAACTTTACCCAAATCTTTTAAAATAACAAAAATACACCTTTAGAAATGTTTAGTAAATGACAATCTACAATCACATACTTTATATTGTCAGCTTTGTATTCTTTGCATTCCTCATTTCTCTTTTCTTCCCCAGTCTTCTGACAGTGGCCATTTTTTTTTTTTAAGGGCAGGTTCCTAGCTTTCCCTTTACTTCCTGGCACATGTGACTAGGACATGTGGCCATGCACATCTCAGGGGAGGAAAATGCCTTTTCCTGAGATCGCATACGATTTCCCATCAATGCTCTGCTGATGCAACCTTCCCAGGATGCATCTCTCTAGGTGCCCATACACCTGCCGATTATCGTATGATAATAACTGGTGATACCGCGATTGTACGATAATCGGCAGGTGTATAGAAGGCGTGCACACGTTTCTACTGAACGGTCGCACATCTTTTGTCTGCTCGAAAACACACACTGCCCGCTCAGCATTGGAATCATTGGAAGCCCTCCCCTCGGCGGGGCGGGCTTGCGATGATCGCAAGTACGATCTGCCTGTCCAAGATGGACAGATCGTATGAGATTTCAATTACCTTGCAACCATCGCACAAAGAAATGTTCTGCGATGGTTGTAAGGTGTATGGCCAGCTTAAGACATGAGCTACAATCTTACATTGAGTTCTCATCTGCGTGGAGATTTTAGTTCATTACAGGAGCCAGCTTGGAGCGGTGACTACTTTACACAGGGGTGTGAAATGGTTTTTACAAAACTAGTTGTCCAAGAATTAAAGCAGAGACCCAATCGCCATGTCCGTCATGACCATCTATTTGCCGTGATCCCTAACATTTTCTTTTAACCACAATTAACCGTGCCAAGAAGTGCTTTTAATTGGTCAGAAAGATCAGGTGACCACTGACCAATGGAGTGCTCACAGTTTCAAATACCATAGCGCAGGGCTGCACTGAATGGCCGTACAGGATAAAGAAAGTACACCTGTACTGGTGGAAGGGAATGACTGTTCCTCAAAATATAAATATAGCAGGGGTGGGGAGAAAATTTGAGTGGATAATTCCCATTTTCCCAAATGACTTGGGAAGTGAACTTACCCTTTAATGCACATTGTGCGTGTTAGAGCGCTGTTGCCCAACTACCACAACATGGCACAGTGGGACAGGGCAACACGCACAGTGGGGACGACAGTTTTTAACTTATTTAATTAAAATGTATTCCCCCCCCCACTTAACTTTATTGCCATTACACAGGAGGTGACAGATCTCTTTATGGAGCCTGCTCTCCAATACAGAAGTTCTCGCGAGACAGAAAGCGCTGCAATTTCAGTACGGTCTCACTGATCACACAGAAGAGAATCGGAGAACAAACGTTCTCCGGAAGTCATTTCTCCCAGAGGAGCGGGGGACCCCGAAAACCACAGTGGGGAGGTTGAACAGCCACCCAGATCACTTGTACAAAGTGAGTGGCAGCTCCCCTGCTCTAAATTACAATGTAGAAAAAGAAAACAAAAAAACACAACCTGCCTGGCACCAGAACTTCATACCCCCGGGGTCGGGCGATGGTTTTCCCTGTTTACAACACACACAGGGACCATGGGGAACAAAAGTAATCCCCCTCCAGAAGGAAGGACAGTGTCAGCACCAATTCAGATGATGATTGGAGGATCTACAGCCGAGTGATACACAAATAAAAATATATTCAAGTACCTTAATTATTAACAAAAGCTTTAACCTGACACTTACATTATACAGAAGCTCGCAACGAGAAGTCTAACCAAAAAGGGCTCCTGAGCCAAACTGAAAGCGTACAACGTGCCCACACCCAGGCAGAGCTCGTGTCCCTGAATTCAGCAATCACTCTTTCTTCAGGACGGTATCACAGCAGCACGAGCTCTTCGTCCGTCACTTCGATCTGAGCAGCACCTTGTGGACGGACTGATATCAAAGCTTCGTATCTGAGCGGGAGTTATGGGTCTGCGCAATACGCCGCCCTTCCATTGCCAGGAGGCAGTCATTGATCTGCAAATGAAGACACGTAAAACTGCTTCAACCGGCCCATTACAGCATCAAGTCCCACAATTCATGACCTGCCCTTATTTTACTTAGCGAGAGTTATCTATAAACATGATCATGGCGTGTTGTGTGCTCCTAAAAATATCACTTCCTCCTGGCAGGCGTCATGGCTCTGTCCCACCAGAACGCATGATCGCCGGTGTGCAGCAACATTGTAGATACAATGAACGCTGAACGACAAATCACCGCATCCACATCAATATAGTGTGCTGAACCCCCCCCAGTGCTACAATGCAGAGACGCCTGTACTTGTGTGTTGCCCTGCACTGGGGGCCAAAAAAAAAACTTGCAGGACCTATTCATTGTTGCATTGAGGTGCATTAAAAATTAACATGCTTCTCCTGGCAACACCCCGCACTGCAAGCAAACAAGTGACAGGCCATTGAGGGCGAGGTTCTAAAAGGTGTCAATTGAGGAGAGCGGGGAAAGGAGCTGTCCTGAGTGGGAGAAAAAAAAACTCCGGTTCCCAACCTGCGGCCCAAAGGCCACATACAGCCCTTTGGTACATGCGCAGGCCTTTGCAGACCCCACGTCCGAAGCATGCGGCTGTACCGGCAGAGGTCTCTAGCAGTCTAATGTAGCATGTCCCCAGTCTCCGACCATCTCCTGCAGCAATGTGACCATTCATACCATGTCCTGATCCAGAGCAGAATGGGCTTTTTTTTCTTCGTTTGGTCCAAAAACCAACCCCCATTAACTCCTACGGTAAAAAGTGAGGCTGGTTCACACCACTGCAGTTACAGAACGTTTAGAAAAGTACGGCATGCACAATTTTTGTCTGATCTGGAACATATCAAAGCACATGCAACAACCACTGCTAGAAGTCCAACTGAGACAAAACAAAAACCACCGGAACCCATCAATGTGTGGCCCTTCGGAGTTGTCAGGACCACAGTTATAAAGCAGAACTCCAGGCCCAACTGTTCTTAACCCTTGCAGTGGATCGCATTTTTTTTACACCGGCTAGATAAGTAATATTCACCTGATCCTCAAGACCGGCTTGCTCTGACCGGTTCCTGGAGCCCCTTTCCTCCTCTACAGCAGAGATTAAGGTCCTGTGAGTCATCACGATCTACACAGAGTGTATTGGACATGAGGACGCTGAGGGATATGCCATCACAGCAGCAGAGGAGACAGGCTTCAGGGACCGTAGAAGCAGCCAGCTCCAAGGATGGTCAACTCCAGATATAGAGGGCCTCAAGTGCAGCCCCTCATCACCAAAGGGCCACACACAATATTTAGCACAACATAATCCTTTTAGAGCAGGTATGGACCACTTAATATGGAGTTTATGGGAGGATCCAGTCTGTCCAATCGAGGAGGCAGCGCCACTAACTAGAGCCATGCTACGGGAGATGGTGAAAGACTTCAATCATGCTATCGGAATTATTGGGGACTGGAAACCTGGCTCTGGTCACATTCATAGACTGGAGACGCGCTACATGAGACCGCTAGAGATAACTATCACAGTGCAATAGGGGGAAACAGACTGTGGGGGACCCAATGGCCGCAGGTTGGGCACTAGACAGCATTGGGGAACTACTGGTTCCAATATTCCATAAATAGGATTTGTAGTTCAACAGCATTGGTGCTGCCCAAGAAATACATGGACAAGATGGTATACAAAAGGCAGGAAAGAAGTGCAAATAGAAGTGCAAGTAGAATTTCTACATTGTATGGTTTACAAAAAAAAAACACCCAAGGCACTAGAATGAATGTTTGCATAATGTAGATACACCCTCCGTTATTGGAATGCAATAGCCCAGCAGCAGCGGGGTGGGGTGTTTTTGTTGGTGTTAATGTTTCCATCCAGCCTCCTTCCGAACAGGTCCGCCTGAAAAACTGAGAGGTGGACCTGATCGGACCGCGCATCTGAAAGGGGCTCATTTATAAACCTTCCACCCAGCATAAGGCTTGGGTGTACACCCTTTGCACAGCATTACCACCGTTAGAAGGCTCCTTGGTGCCATCTGGTGGTGGTAAAGCAGTGTGAGCGGCATTCGCGTAGCTTAATGCTGTGCTAAAGGTTTATACATGAGCCCCTTAAAAGGAGAAGTATGGGGTCAGGGCTTTTCCTCATAGTTCTCCTTAGGGTAACGGGAGCACACAAACTAGCGTCCTCCAGTCACCCTAAGCTCAGTATAACACGAGCTTGCGGTATACTGAGACGCCGCAGCGGATCCCGACATCGATGTCGAGATCCGCCCAGCCGTGTAAGTGACAGCTGGGTCTGCCTATCTAGAGGCAGAGCCAGCTGTACCCGCCCCCTCCCCCGTCCGTTCCACCAGTCAGTGTTGGAGGATCGGAGCGGGGAGCGGGGAATCCAGGCCCTCCCCTGTCACGGCAGAGAGCTGTGACAGGATCGAGAGGTGAGAGAACGCCGGTATGTGTTTGCTCACCTCCCGATCTACTGAGCCGACCTGTGACAGTTTAATTGTCACAGGTCGACTAGAACTATGAGGCGAGTGAAAAACACTCACCTCAAAGTTTTCCTTTAAGTGTATGGCCAACCTTAGAGCTAAAATCCCTTCAGCTTCCTTTTTGCACAACAAAACGTAAGCCCTGATTAATAGCAACTGGCACACAAACAACCCCCCTAGTGACTGGCACACAAACAACCCCAACCAATCCCCCCCCAGTGACTGGCACAACGTCTTACGCAGTGACCACAGGTGCCTCTACAACACGTTTTTCATAGAATGGAGCTGAATGAGCAAAGGAAATCAGATCACGTTACTGACATGGAGTTAATCAGTCACAGAAGTATCTTAAAGGTAAGATTTTTTTTTTTCTTTAATCTTCGCAGATCCCTTCAGCAGACTAGGACTTGTTTCCATTGTACGCGCTTCTGCATTGATAAACGTGCGTCTCAGCATCAGGCAAACACGCAGAGTAAACAGGTGATGCCCTGCAACGGCGGGCTGACAAGCACAGGCCACGCAACCTGCAGGGAGGACATCATGGATCAGAAAGCCCAGTATGGTCTACAAACAACCGGGGCTGTGCCCAGCACTGATGCATTCGGCAAATCCATGTCATTAGCCGTATGCAAAAGGAGGTTTACAACATCACTGAGGATATGCGGCATGGGCTACAAGCAGGAGCG
>NW_017306894.1:376615-402969 GCF_000935625.1 Nanorana parkeri
GCTGGAGGGGAGGGGCGCGGGAGCCAAGACGGGGGGGGGGGGGGGGGGGGTTAGTCTTGGGGATGAGCCATATCATCATGCTCATCGGTCACCACAAGACGCTGTGAGTTCCTTCTATACAGGAGGGACCCCTGCAGCACCTGCTACATGGAATCTGCAGGCCTGGACGCAGCCGTGTCAGAGGGCACGGGCTAAGTAATGATTGACAGATGGACATCCAGGCTGGTCAGCTGGATAAGTGGCGTTGGTTGCTGGTACAAGAGGTGAAGCGGAGGAGAGCGGATCATGACCATCATGTAAACAATAGCCCTGCCGGACGCAAAAGTAGACGGGCTGGCCTGGGGAGGCTACGCTGTTCAGCTGGCATAGCGAACCCCACATGGCCACTCGAAGGTAAGATGGTCAAACAAGAGCCTGCAAGCTCGGTGTAATTGCTATTCGATGCGTGGGAGTGATGGGGTCTACGGGGATTTATCAGAAGAGGGGTCGGTGGTGTGGATATGAGAAGGGAGCCATCTGTTGGGGTCATTTTAGGTTATTAGGGGTGACCCAATTAAAAAGTTAAGGGTCCATGTAATCCTGGGGGTCACTGATGAAAGCGGTCACTGTGGCAGGTCGGGGTAGTCAAAGGTCACTGATGAACAGTCACTGTGGCAGGTCGGGGTGGTCAGGGTTCCCTGATGAAAGCGGTCACTGTGGCAGGTCGGGGTGGTCAGGGTTCCCTGATGAAAGCGGTCACTGTGGCAGGTCGGGGTGGTCAGGGTTCCCTGATGAAAGCGGTCACTGTGGCAGGTCGGGGTGGTCAAAGGTCACTGATGAAAGCGGTCACTGTGGCAAGTCAGGGGTCACTGATGAAAGTGGTCACTGTGGCAGGTCAGGGTGGCCAGCTTCTTGCTTGAGGTAGCAACAACTATACCCAGGGCTCATGATGTGCAATGTATACTGTGGGAACACCAGCCTGGGTCATGATGGGTACATGCTTCCCATAGGAAGAGCCGGCAAGTAATGGAAAATGGGGCTTTGGCAGCATAAGAGTTCATAAACCCAAGGAGCCATAGTGAAGATGCCACGCCATGACCTGCCATGTTGAAAATACAGTAGACCCTCCTAAAAAGGCACAGTGAGAGGACTGGTCCTGACAGCAAGCGTGCCTAGAGGGTGATAGGAGGAATGACCAGTCAGACAAGGATCGGTGCACCCATACTTGCAGAATACAACCAGCGTGTGCCCGAGGGTGGGGACCACGTTTGCTGAATGGTACCCAATTTAGAAGGGAAAGCTCATTAGCTAAGGATATTAAAAAAAATGTAGACTGAAATGCCAACTTGTCTACAGGGCATGGCCCAATGTCAGGTGAAGGACCAGTGTGCCAAGGATAGGAGATGACTGGGCAATGGCTGGCAGCTATCACCGTGCTCTGGTGGAAACAATGGCATCTGTACCAGCTAAGGGTCATCATGCCAGTAGGGTATGAGCATAGATACATGTGTCAGGGAATGGCATTATCATAAGAGGTGGGAGTTCCTGGCAGATGTCAGTAGGCTCAGAGGGTGACAGGCGTACCAGTTCCAGTGCCCAGAGGGCGACACTGGAGTATGCCACATCCAAGCAAAGTGCCTACAGATAAAAGACAGATGTGCCAGTGGTGGTGCCATGTGCCCAGGGGGACGAGGGCAGATGTGCCAGGGGGGAAAAGGAGGGCAGATGTGCCAGTAGTGGTGGTGCCATGTGCCCGGGGGATGAGGAGGGCAGATGTGCCAGTGGTGGTGCCATGTGCCCAGAGGGGATAAGGAGGGCAGATGTGCAAGTGGTGTGTCAGGAGGGCAGATGTACCAGTGATGGTGCCCTGTACTCAGAAGAGATGAGGGCAGACGTGCCAGTGCTGCTGTGTGCCCAGGCAACGAGGAGGGCAGTTGCACCAGTAGTGGTGCTGTGTGCTTAGGAGTGCAGATGCACCCAGAGAATGATGGGAGATGCCAGCCCCTTGTAGTAGTGTGGCCAGCACATGAGGATGCCACATAGATGCACCAGTGACGGACCAGTGGGTGACGAGGGCTGTGTGCCCAGGGGGTGACAAAGGCTGTGTGCCCAGGGGGGTGACTATGGCAGGCCCAGTCAGCGGACATTGCGCCCAGGCGGTGATGACAGGAGATGTCCTCCCTCCTCCAGTGCAGCGAAGGTACAGAGGGCACAGGGCTCACCTGCTGCTGGCTGCTCTGCAGCGTCTCAGCCTCCCGGTGACGGCCCTTCCGCTCTCCGGCATGCTCTCATTGAGCGTCCCGCTAGTCTCCCCCATGCTCCATCGACACCCGAACTGTGTAACCCGCTCCTCACCGACACAGCCAAGCGACTAACAGCCCCACTGACACCCCGCACAGCGCAGCGCGAGGGAGGGCGGGGCCAGCGCGCCTCACACCAGAGCGGACACTACCAAGCCGACACAAGAGGGGAGAATAGTGGCGCAGAGCGCCCTTCCTGCAGCGGGGAAAGGAAGCATTATGTGAAATCAGCCCCCTGTTCCCTGCAGACACGTGGTAGGCGCTGAGAGTCAGACTGACAAGGAGACTGACCGCTAAAAAAAAGGAGCCCGAGGGGCCGCGACCAATCAGGGAGATGTGGGTGGGATCACGTTCTATTTGTAGTGTGTCTTTGTGATAACGCGCTCAGTCAGTGTCAGTGTGTGAAGGACAGATGTGTTGCATTTTCTAATAAGTGAACTGACTGAGAGTGTATCCTTCCCCTTGTGTGAGGAAGATGGATATACAGCCGGTCAATGAGCTGCTAATGACTAATTATACATATAACGGTCTTAAAGCCAGCCATTAAGTGTCAGAATTAAAAATAAGCATTTCTGGAAAACAAACAAGTGAATACCATGACAACGCCGCAACATTCCTGAGAAACAAAGGGGCACCGACACTTCCCAGGGTGTCGACCCCTTTGCAATCTGTGATTTCTCCCTTTGACCTCCACTCATTACGGGACTCAGTAGTGACAGAACGTCGGAGGAAGAATCCACTGTATCCCAGGGGGACACCTCCAGTAGCACGGCTTTCCTTTCAGACGGAATTCTGCAGCCACGGATTTCCCATGAACGAAGCGGTAAAGGCATTTGCTTCTTTCTTTTCCAGGTTCTCCTATTTTGCAATGTGATACTTACCCAGATAGCAAGAAATTGAGCTGCAAGTTTGAAAATGACTTGCTAAACTATTGCAGACTTGCCAAGCTTCACAATTTTGTTGCACAATTACAGCAAGTCTGCATTGCAAGTCTCCAGACCAGCGAGCTTGCAGAGCTCTTGCTAAGACCTGCAGGACTCTTGCTGTAGACTTGCCAAGCAAATTTGCTACAAATTCAAAAAGTGTCAACTAGAACGTGTGCTGCGAGTGTTCTGCAAGTCTACAACTTGCCAGGAATGTGTGCGGCAAGTTAACAAGAATTACAATTTAACCCTATCACAAGTTTGTGGCAAGTTATCCTTGCTATCTGGGTAAAGGATAAGCACAACCAATATTAACACTTCTGCCATTTTCATTTCCTCCACTTTCTTTATTTACTTATTGATTTGCTGCTGGGAGAGATTTTCCTTCACTTCCTTTGTAACAGGAAGTTAGAGGAAATCTCCCAAGTGAGGATTTTGTCCCTTTCCTGTTTCAGTCTGTCATTTCTCCGGCTTCTGTAGCCAAGGAATAAGGGAAGAAAATGCCACGCTTCACCAGCTTCTGTGGGGTCCATAGAGGACAATATGAGTCTAATAGACCCCTGATGTCTCCATAAAGAGGACCGGTCACTTCCTCCGTGCTATCACATAGGGGTCCCCGTTTATGATACATTGCCTTTTTTTATTTCAAATACCTATCACCTTTTTCATCCTTATTTGCATCTCAGTTCTTCTGATCCACTTCCTGTCTACACGCGCTCCAGTGATGGCTGCGTAGCATTTCCCAGGGAGGTTTTCCTGGTGATAACGTGGACCATGCCTGCGTAATGTTTGCCGAAAAGGCCACTTGTAGTTTCCATCGGACCCCCATGTGACAGCGTGACAACGTGGGAGCTCATTTGGAAGAAAAGGATGGAGTGCTTTCACCCTATAACAGGAAGTGCCTTAATAAGGACCTTTGTAGCAGGATCACCAAGGATTATTGTAATGAAAGCTGCAGATTCAAAAATATTGAAGTGAAGACCCCCCCACACTCCCAAAAACGCGTTGGGTTTCTTTTTTTCCTGTTGATCTTTTAATAATAAAAACACTGTTCTGGACTCCATTATTGTTGTGGTGCCCCTACTGCCTTTGACTTTGTTCAGGACCTCCCCCTTGCTTTGTGATTGCACTTGATTGGAACACGGCATTGCTGTGCCACATGTTCTAGCGCCGACGATCGCACTGCAGGTGGGGGAGGGGGCGTGGTGGTTTATTCAACTCAATGGCCCCGCAGCCACGCCTCCTCCCGTCCCAGAACGCAGAGAGCCGGACAGTATTCGAACCAGTGTAATCCAGCAGCTAACCGTGCTGGAACGCACTGGAGATGGTCTGAACGGGGGACCCTTCGGGTGTCTCCCTTCACTTGCAGGGTCCTATGGAGCCACTCTTTTGTGTGCCAGTAAATTGTGTATTGGGGTTATTCCCTAAGCTGCCGAAGGCAACCGAGTGAATAACTGAGCCAAAGTGAAGTGAGCTGAACACCGTTCGGCTATTCACTTCAGCCCTGTGCGGCTGATTCCAGACATCGGCTGGCTCCGGCTACCTTCGGTTCAGCTGAACATGCTAAGCATATTCGGCTGAATGGAAGTGCCGAACGTGGTCGTCTCAGCCAATCCAACATCTGGATTGGCTGCTGTTCACTCGCTGCTGTTCGCCCCTTTTCTCATAGGGGCTGAACGGCAGTGAGTCAATAGCCAAATGCCGCCGAGCCTCAATAAAAAAAATGTGAAAATACCTGGTCCCCATGGATTGACAAATATTCGGCCCCAAGCACTTCTCGCCGCCTCTGCACTGTATAAAATGCACTATATACAAATGCCGCCGAGCCTCAATAAAAAAAAATGTGAAAATACCTGGTCCCCATGGATTGAAAAATATTCGGCCCCAAAGCACCCCTCGCCGCCTCTGCACTGTATAAAATGCACTATATACAAATGCCGCCGAGCCTCAATAAAAAAAAATGTGAAAATACCTGGTCCCCATGGATTGACAAATATTTGGCACCAAGCACCCCTCGCGGCCTCTGCACTGTATAAAATGCACTATATACAAATGCCGCCGAGCCTCAATAAAAAAAATGTGAAAATACCTGGTCCCCATGGATTGACAAATATTTTGCCCCAAGCACCCCTCACCGCCTCTGCACTGTATAAATTAATTTACTATTCTCGTCTTGAGGGACGCCCTTTTGTACTTGCATATAGCCCGACTCCTTCTTCCTCTTCTAACACCGGACCCCTCTACCACCTCTCTGCCTCCTCCTCTTTCTGTATGTCCCCCCCCGCCCCATGTTGCACTGTCTGTGATTTGTGGTGCCGGTACCTGAATAATTGACCTGTTGACCGAATGCAACACAAGACACTGCCTAGATACCGAATTCTTCTGGTACCCCACATATATTAGTGCCCCAACGGGTATTATGGAACTGGATCCACGTACTTTCTGCATCACATTCCTAAGAAAGGAAGTAGCTGCAGAGCCTTCTATCTAGTTTGATCCATATATCACACACTGAGATCGTGTATTGTGCTAACATTGAATAAGTATTTACTGCTTTTCATCATTGATTGACGTCCAATTCCTCCCCGCTGGGCGCTGCAGGGAGGAGAGCAAGTGATAGCCGGCCGAGCGCTGCGGGAAAGATACCGCCGTGTGCGAACGGTGTCTCTCCTCCCACACCGCTCAGCCCCCTATCACAGCCCACGCTGTCACAGGAGGCTGAGCTCCCCTCCGTGCACTGCTCACTCAGCCTCCTGTGACAGCGTGTCAGAGAGGAGAGCGAGCACTAGATAATTGAGGACAGAGTATGGTTACTGTGTCCTCAATTATGAATGAATGGGAAGTGTTCTACATCCTCTCCTGTTCATTCATGATTGTGGTTATAGTAAACACACTATGTCCTCATGTTATCAATGAACAGGAACACTCATAGAGATAGAGGACTTTGTGTTCTGTGTTCTCAATCTCTTGTTCTATTTTAAAAGGGAAATATCAGTAAAAAAAAATTCTGCCCCAGGCGCCCATAACTCTGGTAACGCCACTGTCCAGAGGTTGTAACCACTCACTGCCGGAAATTCTATTTCTATGTAGCCTCTACTTTGAAGTGTCCTGTTGTCAAAGTTGCCGTCTAGGCACCGAGTGCTGTACTGTATTGTTTCTTGTGATGAAACCAATAAAAATTTATATAAGGAAAAAAATGTGAAAAAAAACAGCGTGGGGTCCCCCTCCTGATCCATACCAGACCCTTTAGGTCTGGTAGGAAAGTTAAGAAGGACCCCAAGTTAAGGGAACCCCCCCCAAGTCATACCGGGCCCTCACTTTAGGTCTGGTAGGAATTTTAGGGAGGAACTCCACCCCCCAAAAATGCAGGGGGAACGTGGGGGTCCCCCCTAAAATTCAAAACCAGACCCTTAATCTGAGCACAGGCCTGGCAGGGCAGGAAAGGGGAAGGGACGAGCGAGCCACATACCCTTGGCACTGGGAGGGTGCTTTTCAAGGGTCCCCCTGGAAAAACACCTTGTCCCAATGGGGAGAAGGGCCTCTCCATCGCAGGCCCTGGGGCGTTGGTTGTCTGCAGGCAGGGGGGCTTATTTGCATCGGGGTACCCCTTAAATTAAGGGGCAACCAGATGCGCCCCCCCCCTTGTGGATGAGTAAGGGGTACTTGTTCCACTACCCATTCACTAAAGGGTTAAAGTAAAAAGTAAATAAACAGACCACACTTTAAAAAAATCCTTTAATTAAAAAAACAAAAAACGTTTTTGACAATTTTAAAATTCGCAAAAATTGATCCACAGGCGTAATCCAAAAGTCAATCACGACATCCAGCGTTGTCCACGACGACTCCTCGTCGAAATAGAAAAGAAAAACGACGGCCGCCTGCCCCCCGACGAATTGCCGCCGCAAAATAAAAGTCTGACAGATGCCGGCAAAATGTAAACAATTGGATGGAGCTAGTGGTGACATCACGACTGACACCGCCCATTTATTTTCATTTTGCCGACACTTGCAATAGCGATTTGACAAATGGCAGCAAAATGTCAACAGATAGGCGGAGCCAGCGGTGATGTCACCACTAGCTCCGCCTGTTTATATTTTGCCGGCATATGTCAGATCGTTCATTCTGTGTCGGCTGCGGGCGGCAGGTTTTTTAAAAATTTAGACGAGCCGGTGTCGGCGTTGATAACGACTTTTAGGGGGAAAACCCCACACACTTTTTTCTTTTTTTATTAACTCCAGGGGATGTTTGGGGGTCCCTCCTAACATTCCTACCAGACCTAAAGGGTCTCGTATGGATCTGGTGGAAGACCCCGCGCCATTTTTTCTTTTTTGTTTGTTTACATTAGCAGGGAGAATGGTCTGCTACGGCTGTGTGTTCAGCTCAGACAAGCCGAAGCATATGCGTTCGGCTCGGCTGAGCAGTTCGGCCGCTGTACGGGCTATTGTGAATATGCCATACAGCAGCCTTTCGTTTCGACCGAAGGGCCCCTGCAGCCAAAGCGAGCCGAAGGATCAGCCGAAGCCACGGCTATATCCTTTGGCTCCTTAGTAAATAACCCTCTAATGATGTCATTCTGTTTAGCTCAGTGTTTGAATTTGAATTGGGCCTTAAAGTAAAACTGAACCCAACATTTTTGGGGGATAGAATATAGGAGGGTTACAACCTCTTTGAGCTGTCTTTTGCAATCTGTGTCCCATCAGTGAGATTCCCCTTCACTTCCTGTGCGATAGCCGCAACAGGACGTGAGAAGAAATTTCTCCAGAGAGAGGGAAACCTCTGGTGGTCAGCAGGGTCACCAGAACTAGTGTCCCCATTGGCCTACTTCCCATCTATTCCTGTTCTGGTGACTCCATTATTAGCTAGCCCGAGCTGAGCACCTGTCATCCTTATCCTTCATTCGGTGGAGAGTCACTGACCTGGAACAATCCACGGGCTCATCTGGTCAATGATTACTTTCAGTTCGCATTAATAACAGGCAACTCATGGCACTTTCCCCTTACCACAAGTTACAAGGAAGCAAATGTACAATATTTCCAGCGAGCATTTCTGCTTTACATTTCCTCTACTAAGGATTGTGTTCTCACTCTCATAAAACCGGTCAATGAACTGTCAGAAACATATAAAAGCCATAAAAAGCCATTGAAAAAATTTCCATGTAAAAAAAATCCATCGACAGTTTTCCACTAAACATCATATTCCAGGGGTGGGCGACGTCGGCTCTCCAGCTGCTGTGGAATTACAAGTCCCATGAGGCATTAGAAGACTCAGACAGGCACAGGCATGACTCTCAGGCCTCATTCACACCAGATGCAGTGCGTTCCGGCCCGATTCTGGCCAGAACGCTCTGCCTCGCATTGCGGCAGGCTCACTTTTTTGTAGGGCAGGAGGAGGCATGCGGTCCGGTGCAATCAAAATAGTGCTTGCATAATGTGCCTTGCGATCCTGTGCGGCCAATCGCATTGCGGCCGGAGGGCTTGGCTACAGTGCCATTCACTTCAATGGCCCCCCACGCCCCCTCCTGCCCCACAAAAAAGTGAGCCTGCCGCAATGCGAGGCAGTGCCTTTTGGCCAGAATCGGGCCGGAACGCACTGCATCTAGTGTGAACGAGGCCTTAGAGGCAGAAGCATGATGGGATTTGCAGTTTAACCACAGCTGGAGTGTCGAGGTTACCTACCCATGTCATGTTCAAATCAAGCAGAGTAAGCAAGTTGGTTCAGTACAAAGATCACAAGGAAGTAATTCTAACATCTTCATCACGTGAGAATTCAACAGAATAATGCAACCCCAGCATGTATAGTGTCGTCTGTAGCCTTGGAACCCTCCTTGTCTGCACCGTCCACATCCTTCCCACACGAAGGGAACCTATGTTTGATAGGAGTCCATGAACCCATCGCACTCCTGACCGCTTGCTCCAAAGAAGACAAGATGGGTGCTGCGGTGGTCGACGGATGCCAGCCGCTACATGCAGGTGTAGCAACAGGGACACCGGCACTCCAATTGCAGTTCAGAAACGTCTATTTATTGACGTGGTGCAGCATAGCACACTAATGCAACAAACGTTTCGGGGTCACGCAGGATCCCCTTCCTCAGGCAAAGACTATGTCTGATAGACACGTGCCTTCGGACAAACCTGCAAAATCAGTTGATTCGGCGGATTGTCCGAATCCAAAATAATTAATTATTTTATATGCCCAAATATACTAAAAGGATATTCGGGCATATAAAAATGTGTTATCAGAACGTGCGGCAGCCATATTGGTCTGGTAGGAATGGTAGGTAGGCCTTTAGGTCTGGTAGGAATGTTAGGAGAGACCCCATTTAAAGAAAAAAAGCATTGGGTTCCCCCCAAAAGTCATGCCAGACCCTTATGGTCTGGTAGAAATAGTTAGAAGGGACCACAAAAAAAAAAAAAGAGTGTGGGGTTCCCCCTTAGGCCTCATTCACACGGGAATCGGCCGGCATGTACAGCTCCAAGCTGCGTGCACGACCGTATCGGGCAGCTCCCGGGAAGGACAGGTGCTGTGTGTGATTAGTACGCAGCCCCCGTCCTTCTCTATGGGACTATGCGGCCGTACGCCCCCCTACGCTCATCCGCCCTGCACCTCCGTGCGGGTGAGCATACTCGTACGCTGACAGGATGGATCCTGTCTGCGTCCGAGCCGGGACACCAGCACCCCTACGGACCTGCAATTGAGGTGAGCGTAGGGGGACGTACGGCCGCATAGTCCCATAGAGAAGGACGGGGGCTGCGTACTAATCACACGCAGCACCGGTCATTCCTGGGACCTGCCCGATACGTCCCTGCACGCAGCACGGAGCTGTACGTGCCGGCCGATTCCAGTGTGATTGAGGAATATCAAATTATTGTGTAGACATGTGACCATCGATCTTCTGGGTGCCACTGAAAATGGGTCTACGTGGCCACCGCAGCACGCGCCTTTGGTTGCTGACATGGGTTCCAGTTTATAGCAGTTTACCAGTTTGATGCTCGATGTTATAAAAAAGAATGGGAACACCTTGTATCCAACACCTGGAATATCAGCCATGAGGAAGTAACAAAGGGATCTTATCTCGCTGGAAGCAATTCACATCCCACCTCCTTCAACAACCTCAATAAAAAAAGCAATATAATGTACCTGGTTGACTCATATGACTCACTACCTTAGTGTTAACCTCTTGTTATCCCCTGTTTATTATTATTACATAGTATTTATATAGCGCCAACAGTTTCCGCAGCGCTTTACAATGTAAGGAAGACATTACAATCACAATACAAGACAAGATGGTAAGGAGGGCCCTGCCCCTGAGGGCTCACAATCTAAAAGGGAGGGGGAAGTGATACATGAGGAGGTAGCTGTGTGGGGATGAATTGTTTGATAAAGTGATAGTTCAGTGGTCAGGTTGAGGTGGGATAGGCTTCCCTGAAGAGATGAGTCTTAAGGGATCGCCTGAAGGGAGTCAGAGTGGGAGATAGTCGGACCGGTTGGGGTAGAGAGTTCCATAGGATGGGAGAGGCTCTAGTGAAGTCCTGGAGGTGAGCATGGGAGGAGTTGATGAGGGAGCTGGAAAGTAGAAGGTCATTTGAAGAGCGGAGGGGACGGTTAGGGTGATACTTTAAGACAAGGTTTGAGATATAGCGGGGGGCGGAGTTATGGATGGCTTTGTAAGTGGTTATTTATATTTTGAATGTTATCCTCTGGGCGAGTGGAAGCCAGTGGAGGGATTGGCAGAGGGGGGTAGGGGATGGAAGCCAGTGGAGGGATTGGCAGAGGGGGGGATGCAGACACTGAGCGGTTGGTTAGGTGAATGAGTCTGGCAGCTGCATTCATGATAGACTGAAGGGGGGAGGAGCCTGTGTAGTGGAAGGCCAATGAGGTGGGAGTTGCAATAGTCAAGACGGGAGATAACAAGTGAGTGGATGAGTCATTTTAGGGTTTCATTGGTGAGGAAGGGGCGTATTTTGGAGATGTTACGAAGGTGAAGGCGGCAGGATTTGGATAGTGATTGGATGTGGGGAAGAAAGGTGAGGTCAGAGTCAAGGATGACACCTAGGACCTTGGCATTGGAGGAGGGCTGGATATTTGTGTTATCAATCTCAAGGGAAAAGTTGGGGGAAGGTGCACGGGGGGGAGGAAATATCAAGAGCTCAGTTTTTGAAAGATTGAGTTTTAAGTCGTGTTGCGACATCCAGACGGATATGTCAAAAAAAAAGGAGACTTTAATGACTGAGGCCTTTTTTTCATTTCTTGCCCCCATGTTATATTCCACATTTTAGGCCTGAAAATGACTTAAAACCCCCCAACATTATATATTTTCTGAATGCCAAGACCCTATAGAACAAAATGGTGGTAGTTGCAAATTTTTATGTTGCGCAATATTAGCGCAACTCCTTATTAAACCCCAACATTTAGTGAAAAAATTAAATAAATGCCCCAAAACACAACAAAATACCCATTTTTTTAATGAAATATAAAAGATGAGGTTACAACGAGTAAAACGATACCCAACATGCCCAGTTTACAGATTGCGTGCGACCGTGAAACGGCGAAAAACTGCAGTACCCCAAAAAGTCAATAAAAGACACTTTAAAAGCCCCCACAGGTCATCAATTTAGAGATACCCCAAAATACTGGCCCTAGAATTATTGCTCTCACTCCGGCGTGCGCGGCGATACCCAACATGTGTAGCGCGTTCGTCGTTTTCATGCGTAGGCGCACCCGACGCGTGTTTACGTGGCGACGCGCGTGCTCGCGGGGGCGGGGTACTTTTAAAAATTTTTTTTTATTATTATTAGATTTATTTTATTTCATTTTAATTTTAAAAACTTTTTTTTTTTTTTTTTTACTTTACTTTGACTGCTATCACATGGGGGGGCTTGCAAGCCCCCCCATGTAATAGCAGATGGTGGTGACAGGTCCTCTTTAAGGTGATGCTGGGGGTCCAAAAGACCCTCAGTGTCACCTTTACACTGGAAATAAGCTATTGAAGTGCAGATCGCACTTCAATAGCTTATAGCTGGGCTGCAGGAGCCCAGAACTGACAGCCCAGGGACCGGAAGTGATGCAATCTGCATCGCTCCCGGTCCCATAGAACGGGGAGGGGATCGATGAACGGAAGTTCGTCGACCTCCTCCCCAGCTCCCCGCGGACACAAAGATCGCCGGTCCCGGGCCCGTAGGAGGGGCAACGGAGCCCGGGAAGCACGGCGGGGGTGTCCGGCAGGGGGGGGGCGGCCCCTTCTTCGGGACACAGAAGCGATCTGGCGACAGGTAAGTCGCCAGGATCGCTTCTGTTGTAAAGCCGACAGTCGGCTCTACAAGTTTAAACAGAGTCCCGGCGGCAAAAGCCACCGGGACTCTGTTTAAACAGCCCCGATGCTGGCGACGTACACTGTACGTCGTCAGTCACGAAGGGGTTAATACTACTTTAACCACCTCCCGTCCGTGAACGGCCGGACGGGAGTCTGCTAGGAGCGGGAGGGTGTCTTAAGACGTCCTGCCCCTCCCCCCTCTCGAGGGAGGGAAAACTGTGAGCATGTAAACAGCCAGCGTACCTCTGTCCTGCCGTCTCCTCACCGCCGCTGCCGGTCCCGTGATCCCCTGTGGCCGGTGTGGCTGGGAGCGGCACGGCGACGCTCTAACAGCAGATCAAAGGGAGATCAGTGCAGAACACCGGAGAGAAGATGATGACGCAGATCTCTGCTTCATTAGCTTCTCTGGGGGTCCCTAGGTGACATCAGAGGTCTTGGAGACCCCTGATGTCTCCATAAAGAGGACCTGTTTGGTGAACTGGCTATCACATAGGGGATTTCTTAGTCCCCTATGTGATAGCAATAAAGTTAAGTCTAAAAAAAAAATAAAGCATTAAAAAAAAATAAAGAAGCTAAAAAAGATATTCACAAATAATAATAATAAAAAATAACACAAAAAATGTTTTGAAGTCCACTGCCTCCCCCCACCCTACATACACACGCAAACATGCGTCGGGTGCGCCTATGTACGAAAACGATGATTGCGACCATTATGCCACACATGTTACATATCGCCGCGAATGTCGGAGTGAGAGCAACCATTCTAGGGCTATCAATCACTAATAACACTAAACTGATGAGCGGCAAAAACGTTTAAAGCGTCGCCTATTGCCAATTTTGGTTGCGGTCGTTTTCTGCGATTTCGCGGGTGCGCGCAATTTTAAAGCTTGACATGTTTGGTGTCTATTTACCCGACGTGACCCCGTCTTTTATATTTTACCAAAAAATTGGTGGTGATAATAAATGTTTCATAACATTTCACAGGGAAACAGTTTTTTTTTCAAAATTTGAGGTATTTTTTTTGTTATATAGTAAGAAATAAAACTCCCAGGGGTGATTAAATACCACCAAAAGAAAGCTCTATGTGTCCCCAAAAAATGGTATAAAATTAATTTCAGTACAGCGTTGCATGACGGAATAAACGTCAGTCAAAGTACTGCAGCACTGAATACTGAAAAATGGCCTGGCCAGGAAGGGGGTGAAACACTGCGGTCTTCAAGGGGTTAAAGCCAGGACAGAGCTAGAACACATCTTCTATGGAGAATGGACACAAATTGCCGGATCCAGAAGAGAGCAGCTGCTGGACACGCACATGTGTTCTACCAAGTGTTGGAAACTCGATGAATACTTATATTGTTTTTAGTAGGTTTCTCTTCATATCACATGCAGAGTGTTAAGTATGTTGTGTAAAATCAACTGATATTAACTTTCATTTCTGGTTGTAAAATGTGAAAGTTAAAGTGGCCCTAACGCTAGATATATTTGTATATACTTTATCATGGTACTCACCCTGGAAATGCCGTCATCTGCTCTTCTCTCCAGAAGGACAGAGCCATCTTTGTTCAGTCATCGTCCAGGGTCAACATCTGCTTCCTGGTCTGAGATGCCGGTGTTCTATCAAAAGCTCCAACTCATCGAAATCTCCAACTACCGCACTTCCGGTGCTCAGAAAGCCTGGAGCTCTCTACAGTTGCTGTCAAATAGAGAGTCCCACCGCACTCCTGACCGAGAAGCCCCATACAATGTGGGGGGTGGGGGGGGGGGGGCTGAAGTGGCCGCAGATGGTGCCGCCAATAACTTGCAAAACTGAAAAATGGTCACCAGCACTCCAGGTTTTCTTCAAAACTAAATCCTTTTATTCTAAAGTTGCCGTGCGCATGCGCGCATAGCGCTTTCAGAACACTTGTCGAGTTTGCCACCTGCTGAATATTGTCAAAATGCAGCCGTACAGAGCTCCGTCAGTCTTTGAGTTTTGCAGTCTAATGCCGTCTGGTCGAAATCTCCAACTTGCAAGTACCCGGCAGTGAGGTAGTTGGAGATTTCGACGAGTTGGAGCTTTTGATAGAACACCGGCTCAGAGATGACACAGTCATGTAAATCCTGGTGCTTGCGCAGTTCCTGGCTGTTCACAAATGTCTGACACAGATCACCCCCTGTTGCAGCCTCTCACCTTGTGAATTGCTACAAAGTTACAATGTTGCAGACTGATCACTGGGGGTGAGTGAGGAAATGCTTCCTCCTGCCTGCAGCAGACTGATCACTGTGGGAGAGGAGAATGAGGAAAAGCTTCCTCCTGCCTGCAGCAGACTGATAACATCATCTTAGCCTAGACAAATTCACTGGACTGGAACTCAGCTTTTTATATATACAGGTGAAACTCGAATAATTTGAATATCGTGCAAAAGTAATTGCAGTAAGTGCTGCAAAAGGGGCCCAAACAGTGGTGTATTTTGGTTTTGGGCTGCCCTAGGCAAGACTAAACTCGGGCACCCCCATCAATCTAAATTTGCCCCACCCCTTCCTGTTTAGGACATTTTGTGCAACCTGTCAGTCACTGGGTACAGCGTACACGGGGTCCTAGGAGAGCTGTGCATGGTCTCAGGTGGGCTGTATGGGGGTCTCAGGAGAGCTGTGCAGGGTTTAGGGTGGGCTGTGCAGGGTCTCAGGAGGACTGTGCATAGTCCCTTTGCATGCATACATGTGCTGCTCCTCTTACCTGCAGCTTGATGTGCCATCAGTACCAACAAGATGCATTCCCCCCCACCCTGCTTCTGGGACATCCCGCCATCAAATCACATGCTATGGCTAGCCCCAAGCCACCCACTGCTTCTTTTCCACCCCCTGTACAAAGCCAGCTGGACCGCATCTCACTGGACCCTCCCCTCCACCGGGCAGCTCTCTAATTAGGCACTCAGCCGCTCTTAGGGCCTTGCAGCCGCATAGTTTGCCTCATTAGGCAGCCGCCACTGCCTGATTCTGTGCCGTCCAACCTCGGCCCACTGAGCAGGTGCCCAGTATGCCCAAGGGCAAGTCCGGCTCTGTCCACCTCATTGGTTTGGGGTGGCATACATTAGTGAAATAAATGAACTTTGCACGATATTCTAATTATTCGAGTTTCACCTGTATATATATTTAAAAAAATACAGGTTTTTTTTTAGAAATTATATAATTACTGTATATTGTGACATAAAAGGAATTAATTCATATGGAAAGATCAATTTTTTTATATAACATCCTTGTTTAACTTTTACAAGGTACATTGCGCAATTAATGGCACAGTGTACATGAGACACATTCTTTGCAGCATTCACAAGCACATCAAAAGTATTAGAATAAGAAGCAATAACAAGTTATAACAGGCCTGGGAGGGGTGGGGAGTACATACTGGAAGGGAAAAGCCCCATTCCCAGATCCCGAACCTGCATAAGGAGAAGGTTGTGGCTGGAAGCCAGAACAGCCTGGGTAAGTGTGGTTACGCAAAGGAGGTAGTCAGGTAGAGAATATGGGGGGATTTATAAATGGTTGGGTCACATAACTGTTTTATCATAAACTGTTTGCACAGCGAAGAGCTCTGCGAATGAGATTTGCAGCATATTCTGGCCACTAGATGGCGATGAGGAGCCTATGAATTCCTATGCTCCATTTGGTGGCCATAATGATTTGTGAATCTCATTCACATAGCTGTTTGCTATGCGAATGGTTTATAAATCCCCCCCATGTGTTTCCCCATGAAAGGGGGTGATTAAGGGGGGCAATTTCGGAGTGGAGGGGAAAAGCAGTGGGTGGGGGGAGAGTTCCATTTTAAAGGCAAAAAATCAGAGTCAGAGCAGAGCACTACATGTGGTTAAAGTTATTCCTGCGGAAAGTTTAGGTGTCGAAATTTCCGGCACCGTATCTCCCACGCCAAACCAACCAAGCCAACGCAAGAAGAAGAAAAAAAAACCCGAAACGTATTGCCAATAGCAATTATTGCCAGTGTCACTGCGGCCCATCGCCTGCCATTCCCTTCAGCGCAGATTGCGAATCGCGTAAGTCATTTTGACATGACAGCGTTATTAAAGGTTTAGCAGGCGCTGCAAGAAAATCTACTTACAGCCGATACACAAGCACAGCGTTAAGCAGACTATCCCGGCTCATCCATGGCGGCTTTACAAGTCTGACGCAAATCTGCTCATATTTTTATTTTTCCTGGGAAATAATTAGCTATGTCTTTTTTTTTTGTGTGCACTAATTAATAACATGACTCAACGCTCGTTCTACGCAGTCTGCCATTTCACCCTCGTCAACATGTAAAAAAAAAAAAAAATTAACACATCTCCTTGTCTTTTTGGTTTGCTACACTAGAGAGGAAGAAGAATGGGAAGAAGAGAGAGAGTGAAAATCGAGCTTCCGAGCGAGGACTCTTCTATATTCTCCCAGGGTGGGATTTTTTACATAGTCCTTTAAAGTATTTTGTTGCTTTGTGTAGACAAGTGTAGGTGTTCTGCTTCTTTTTTTATTTATTTATTGTTACTAGGCTGGTTGTAGTAGTAGTAGTAGAAGTCTAAGACCATGTTTCATTTTATAAGATATATATACAGTATGTACACACACTGTAGCTTTGTATTGCGTTTTGCATATAGAAACAGAGACAAAAACAACAAACCGATACAAGGAATTGCCATCTGCCCCATCAACATGGACAACAGTCTACCATACTTGTCTCCTTTCTCCGGGAAGTCCTCTGATCCAACATCAACATGGCCGGCAGTCTACCATTCTTGTCTCCCTTCTCAGAGAAGTCCTCTGATCTGCCATCAACATGGCCAACAGACCAGAAATCTTGTGTCCCTTCTCAGAGAAGTCCTTTGATCCGCCATCAACATGGCCGGCAGTCTACCATTCTTGACTCCCTTCTCAGAGAAGTCCTCTGATCTGCCATCGACAAGGCCTATAGTCTACCATTCTTGTCTCCCTTCTCAGAGAAGTCTTCTGATCCAACATCAACATGGCCTATAGTCTACCATACTTGTCTCCCTTCTCAGAGAAGTCCTCTGATCCGACATCAACATGGCCAACAGTCTACCATTCCTGTCTCTCTTCTCAGAGAAGTCCTCTGATCCACCATCAGATGCATCCGAACTCCCGAATATGACGATATTCATCCAAATTATAATTCGGAACGACATAAATCTTACATGTCTAATAAGAAGTCAGCAGTGACAGTTGCCTTTTTTTTTTACTTTACAGGTACCCCTTAACCTCCCTGGAGGTAATCCCGAGTGTGGCTCGGGGTTAGTTTTCATTACCAAAAGCGGTAACCCAGAGCCACACTTGGGATTACACAGCGCGTTACTTACCTTGTCCACAATCCCCGCTGTGTCCTCCGGCCGATGCTGTTTTCCGGGTTCCGTCCCTTGCGAGCGTCCACGTCGCAGGGGGGCGGAAACCGGCGGCAAATTTAAAAGTAAAAAATTGAAAGAAAAACTGAAATAATCAGACCGCCAGGGAGGTTAAAACCATAGAGCAGGATTAGGCAACCTTGGCACTCTGGCTGTAATAAAACTACAAATCCTACCATGCATCTGCCACTGGGAGTCACGCTGGTGGCTGTCAGAATCTATCCAGTGATGTGCTTGATCAGGGATTAGAAATTGGTGATCTCCGCTGTCGCTGTGTTGCTTGAGCGGGCCTCGCTCAATATAATCGGTATAGCAGAGGCTCTCCTGCTCGATCACTGCGATAACATACAAGTGGTAAGTCCCGGGTCCTCATGGAAGCTAGTCACACGCTGAAAAGGGTTCCCTGATCAAGCACATCACTGGATACCTTGCCCGTGGAACATCGTTCACCCCCGTTCCAAGGTGCGGCCGCACTTGCAGGGGAATTGTCGGGCCACCTGTCCACAGTAGATGTGAAGTGAAACAGGTCGGGATCAAACTCAATGGAAGTTGGTGCAAGTGGTGGAAACATTTAAGCGATCAGCAGGATTACAAATGTTTTTTGAATAAAAAACCTTTACTAAGAATACCACTGGAATATCTATCATAGAAGTACGGACTCTTTCCCTTGTGGCCACAAGTGAGGAACAAGTGAGTAATCCTATCATCATATGCTGATACATTAGTATCCACCACCTCATAACGGTGTATCCGTTCATATCAATGACTGCTGCTCTGCCCTGCGGGTATTTCAACCCTGTTTATTTCTGTCCCACATTGAGTCACTTCAGGGAAGCTATGCGATTTTTAAATAAGTTTTAAATGTAATGAGGTGATTTATCTTTATGTGTTGCAATGTTTAAATACATATGTTTGGATGCACTTTATATTATACTTGAATATCTATTTATTGGAGGGCTCCAATATGGGATTTCTATGCCAGGGGGTTTGCGCTGTTTGAAGACTATGGGAATGCTGCAAGAGATGGCCGGAGACTACATACACGCTACATGAGATGTTCAGAAACAACAAACATGCTACAAAATGGTCAGAGACTACAGCTATACTACAGAGATGATTAGAGACTACAGGGAAGCTACAAGAGATGGCTCTTGGAGCATTGCAAGCTCCAGCCTGCCTTAAAAGTGTAACTCTGCTTGGTGGATGTGAGAGACTTCTTTGCACCGTGAAGTTTTTTGTGTAAATGAGAGGCATCATGGAGTATGTTCTAGCATCACAGGCAGGCGTGTTCCAGGATCATCAGAATACAGACAGAAGGGAGTTGGGTGGATCAATACTAAAGTCACCCCGAGTAGGCCGGCTGAGCTCCCAGTCTGTATCCTCAGCCCTCCTCTCTGGTTGTGAGCGGAGTGTTTCCCTATTATGGACAGGAACGGCTTTTCCTCATCTTCAGATCAAAAGGCCTGGAGGAACAAAGCCGATATCAGTCATACCGGAATGATGTTCCCTGAGAGCTGGATGAAGAGTGACTTCAGAATTCGTCAATACTCGTCTTTGTTTGGCTGTCTGGGAAAATCCCGACTCCGCAGACTTGTGTGTGAGATGAAAGGGCAGCAGATGAAGTGTAACGCTCCGCCATATCTGAGAGCAAAACCAACAAAACTTTCCATTCTGACAATGTTATAATATGATTTTAGAAATGGTGTCATGAAGACACTGTAGCCCCAAATACAAGAAATAGTGCAGAGGAGACCGGGCACCACATGGCACCTCCTGCAGGAATGATGGCGTCCACTGTACCATGATATGATCACATAGCATAGTCCAGTCCATGCACACATAATATGTCAGTGTAACACTTCCAGGTATTTATTACCTCTCACAGAGATCACACTACTGCCCCTGACAATGCCTTCACCTGCTTTTCTCGCCGGCATGTCAGCACCATCTTTGTTCAGCCATTATACAGGGTTACCATCTACTTCCTGAACTGAGACGGCAGCTCAGAGATGGCACGGCCATGAAAATCCTGTCCAGTTCCCCTGCTACAGCCACTCATGTGAAGAGTTGATACCAGGTTACAATGTTGCAGTCTGATGAAATCACTTACAATGGATGCTGCTCCTTGATGTTTGAACGTTTTAGTTTCCTGGAGAATTAGCTGGTCTCCTGAGCACTGGCCCTTATATCCTGTTTTAGGGTGGCTCTTTTCTCCTGCAGGGTCCTATGGAGCCACCCTTGTGTGTGCTGGTAAGATGTGTGTGTCTCCACAAACACAGGCAAAGCAAGGCAAGACACTCTCCTCCTCCATGCTCTCCCCTTCTATACTCTCCTGTTATAACATCAGCATTGTAATAGGAATGCATACTGGCAGGGCCGGATTTCCCACAAGGCCAGGCCTTGGGGCAGCAGGGAGAAGAGGGGCAGCAGAGGTGTGGAATTCCTATGTCTCGACATCCAGGGCATGCAGTTCCGGGTGCTGGGCGGGCAGTTGTTTTCTACATTTAGCCCTGCTTTGGGCAAGCAGGGCTATATGTGCAGCGGGGAAGCCGCGGCTTGTTTTGTAGAAGTGATCTTGGCGATGATCACTTGTATGCAGCCTTCATACAGGGGGGCGCATTGAGGAACCTGGCATTGGGGCAGCAGAGATAGTAAATCCAGCCCTGCAGCCCTGAGTTGATTTTGATCATGCAATCTAGTACAAGATCACAAGGGACAGAGCAGTCTACAGCAGCCATCTACTAGCCGGGAGGAGGAAGGAGGAGTAGGGAACATGGGGAGGGGAGAGGCTTGCCTTGTTGTGTCTGTGTGTTTATGGACTGCTTTGGGCAAGCAGGGCTATATGTGCAGCGGGGAAGCCGCGGCTTGTTTTGTAGAAGTGATCTTGGCGATGATCACTTGTATGCAGCCTTCATACAGGGGGGCGCATTGAGGAACCTGGCATTGGGGCAGCAGAGAGAGTCAATCCGGGCCTGATCATAGCTTACTTGAAACAATCCCTTTTTTGCTGCCTGGGCGTGCTGGTGATAAACTTCTTCAGCTGTGTGTTAGTGGAGATACACACAGCTTACTAGCACACACAAGGGTGGCTCCATATGATCCTGCAAGGGAAAGGAGCCACCCTAAAACAGAATATCAGGTCCAGTGCTCAGGGGACCAGCTGATTCAGCAGGAAGCTAAAAACAACCCAGAAGAAGCAGTGATTTAATCAGCATTTGAAATTGCTTAAACATTTTTTTAACTTTAATATAACTTTTAGGATAAAAAATACATTTGCAGTTCAATTTTCTTTATTTTAAATGACATGTACGAGTGGCTCCGGTGATTCACAGCAATTCCAGTCCTTGCGTGTATATTCGAGCTAAATGGCATTTTTAATGCTTGGCTGCCGTTCACCTTCATTCATTTGCGCTGCTCCGAAGCAGAACATCAGAAAATCACAAAAACGATATATCAGCAATCCTCTTCTGTTTTGCCATCTGTTACATTAATATTACTCCCAACATAAAAAAATTGAAGTTCTAAACCACTTGACAGATAAAGGTAAAACCTTCCCCGTAAAGAGCATCTGCCGTTATTTACTGCAGCACTTAATGAAAGTCTTTGCCCGCTCTTATTACAGGTTTCAGGATAAATATTTCAGGCTCTGCCTGTTTATTTATGTGCACTTGTTTTGTCGGCAGAGCAGCGAAACAGAACATATGAACAGCCATTCCGAACGTGGAGCTCGAGGGGGGGGGGCCCGTCGTCATTTTTTGGCATTGGTGGTAAAACTTGCAGCTCTGTATTTAAGCCACTTCTGATGGATTGTTGACACAGAAGGAATAACTTTGTATTAAGGCTCTTTTGTAGTGGTGCCTGGGAGTTTGCTTGGAAAGTTTTATGAGTTGGCCGCGTTTCAAAGTCATGCTGAGAAGCTTGCAGAAGTAAAAAAAGAAAAGCGCACGGGGTCGTTTCTCACTTTCACTGACCAGGAGAGACGTTTTCTTTGTAGCTGCTGTTCAGAGGCAAGATAGAAAATCATCTGTTGGTTTACATGTGATGTAAAGAATTGCAATCTGAAGGGAATGAATAGCGGTTACGTAGATTATTTTGGTTTCTTGGTTATAGTCCGGCTAAAAAAAAGAAATATTTTTGAAAAGTTTTCTCTTCTGAAAGCTCCTCTTTGGTCAGGAACTTCAGTAAACATTACCGTGCATCCTCAACCATTGTCAACCAAGGTTCTGTGGAACCCTAGGGTTTCTCTAGAAGATGTTCAGGGTTCCTTGAGCTTTGGCTCAATGACCTCCCATCTGCACCCTTCAACCATTGTGAAACACGGTTCTGTATTCCTAGAGTTCCTCCAGAAGTTGCTCAGGGTTCCTTGAGGTCTGGCCAATTGATCTACCATCTGCATCCATTCAACCATTGTCAACCAAGGTTCTGTGGAACCCTAGGGTTCCTCCAGAAGTTGCTTAGGGTTCCTTGAGCTATGGCTCATTGACCTACCATCTGTATCCATTCAACCATTGTCAACCAAGGTTCTGGGGAACTCTAGGGTTCCTCCAGAAGTTGCTTAGGGTTCCTTGAGCTGTGGCTCATTGACCTCCCATATGCATCCTTCAACCATTGTCAACTGAGGTTCTGTGGAACCCTAAGGTTCCTCCAGAAGTTACTCAGGGTTCCTTCAACTGTGGCTCAATGACCTCCCATGTGCATCCTTCAACCATTGTCAACTGAGGTTCTGTGGAACCCTAGGGTTCCTCCAAAAGTTGCTCAGGGTTCTTTGATCTGTGGCTCATTGACCTCCCATATGCATCCTTCAACCATTGTCAACTGAGATTCTGTGGAACCCTAAGGTTGCTTTAGAAGTTGCTTAGGCTTCCTTGAACTGTGGTTCACTGGCCTCCCATCTGCATTCTTCAACAATTGTTAACCAAGGTTCTCTGGAAAATAAAAAATAAAAAACAAAGACTTGCGCTTCTGGAGGAAGAAAGAAAACCAACCGATGCCTGCATCTACCTTCCTTCATGTTCCAGCAATACCTGGAAGCCCCCAAACCTGGGTCCTTGATATTCATTGACTGCAATTGTTTCCAAGGCGCTAACTCTGCCCCACCCCCAGTCTCTTTAACCAATAGAGAGTCTCACACAGCAGGTGGGCATGCCAGAGCCCTGACTTCCAAGCTGAGCCAAGATTAGCATAATGAGCTCCTGGAAAGCTCTGGAAGATGAATGTAGGTGCAGGCAGATATCTTGCCTGTTTTTATCTCCTGGGTCTGCATTTAAGGTTAACTGTATGTTAAGCAAACAAACAAAAAAATGAGTAGGCAAATATGGGCTAATTTGAACGCCAGAACTAAGTACCTTCTGTCACCTGTTTGTTCCATTGTATGACCGGTGTGCGGTGTATATCGCCTCAGGCGCTGTTACAACTATGGAGTTACACTGCAAGCTGATGATGAATGGGGGTCTCCACCCATATGTCTTCAGTTTGTGGATGCAGACCAACACTATGTATGTAATAAGAGCACTGGGGGGCACCCAAAAGGTATGGTGTGAAGGGGCTATTGTGGGGCTCAGCAGGTACTTTGTTATTTTGTGCCAGGCAGCCAATGCCTGCATGATGGTGAAAGTGGTGGGCAGACAGAAGGCGGCACTCACTACATAAAAGGGATTGTTTTAAGTAAGTTTGATTGTATTATCAGAAACAACTCTACTATGTATTCCTATTACAATGCGGATGTCATAACAGGAGAGGATATGCTGGGAAATTACAACTTATTGTTCTGTGTTTGCTGCAAGAAACCTGACCTTTGCTATGCTGACCCGTGATAGTTTTTGCCTTTGAGAGTCCCTAAAACGGGCAACCACTGCATGTAGAAAAAAATACCTAGTACCTGATATACTATCTCTGTCCCATACATCATAAAAGTTATTTCAAACTCCTTTATACAAACCAGCTTGTGGTGTATGTTTCTTGTACATAGTCTATGTATTCCACGGAAGAAAAGAACAAACAATAGTGCTGAATGTGACAATACAGAGGCACACATGTCTGGCATCCATTTTATTTGTACTGAGTAAAGCTTTTCGAGTTTGTTCTTAAAGAATAGGAAATTAAAGAGGAGATGTAATTAGAGAAAATAGAAATAAATTTAGAGAGTAGACATGATCAAAGAAGGAGAAAGGGTGGGGTAGGGCAAGGTAGGCAGGGAAAGGGTAGGGTAGGCATTATAGAGTAGGTAGGCAGTACAGAGTAATGTAGGCAATACAGTGAAGGGTAGGGAGTATAGGGTAAGGTAGGCAGTACTGGGTAGGGTAAGCAGTACCGGAATCCATGTTATACGATTCCTTTGGAACCAACAGAGACCTTGGATCTCCACTTATATGTCATAGCTCCCTAACCTTACCGGGGGTCTGGGAGTTCCAAATTTTTCCAGATATTACATAGTAGCACATACTAGCCACCTAACACCACACTACGTTGGAAACCCCTCTCTGGGTGAGCATTGAGGCAATAGAGGCAATACATGTATGTATTGAGGCAATACATACGACCAGTGGCGTATCCAGGGTATGACACATATGGCACATGCCCTGGGCATGGGGGGCACCGTTCCATGGGTCAGCAAAAGTTTGCAGACTCATAGAGACATTTGACTTTTTTCTCTCCCACCCCTCTCCCTTACACATCTCCCCACAGGGCTTTTAGCAACCCGTGATGCTCGGGCCAGTGTCCTGCCCAGCTCCTGGCAACCAGTGACATCACTGGTTGCCAGAAGCTGGGCGGGACACCGGCCAGAGTGTCCCAGGTTGCTAAGAGCCGGGGGAGGAGATATGTAAGGGCCATACACAGGGCCGGCCTTAGGGGTGTGCGAGCAGTGCGGCCGCACAGGGCGCCATGGCAACAAACACATCTCCCCGCCTGGCTCTTAGCAACCGGAGCGGGCAGAGAATGTGTATGCAGGAAGGACACCGGCCACCCTTCCCTCTACTACCTACCCTACCCTGTCCTGCCTATCCCTCCCTTCCCTTTACTGAATATCCTACTCTTCCCTGTACTGCCTACCCTACCCTTCCCTGTACTACCTACCCTACCTTGTAGTACCTACCCTACCCTTTACTGTACTACCTACCCTTCCCTATACTACCTACCCTACCCTGTACTACCTACCCTTCCCCGTACTGCCTACCCTACCCTTGACTACCTACCATACCCTTTCCTATACTACTACCCTTCCCTGTACTATTTACCTTCCCCTTCCCTCTACTGCCTATCCCTCCCTTCCCTTTACTGCCCATCCTACTCTTCCCTGTACTACCTACCCCTCCCTGCACTGCCTACCCTACCCTTCCCTGTACTACCTTCCTCACCCATCCCTATACTACCTACCCTTCCCTGTACTGCCTACCCTACCCTTCCCTGTACTACCTACCCTGTACTACCTACCCTACCCTTTACTGTACTACCTACCCTTCCCTATACTACCTACCCTACCCTGTACTACCTACCCTTCCCCGTACTGCCTACCCTACCCTTGACTACCTACCATACCCTTTCCTATACTACTACCCTTCCCTGTACTATTTACCTTCCCCTTCCCTCTACTGCCTATCCCTCCCTTCCCTTTACTGCCCATACTACTCTTCCCTGTACTACCTACCCTTCCCTGGACTACCTATCCAACATATCCCTGTGCTGCCTACCCTACCCTGCTCTCCTATGCATTTCACCTCTTCTCTCTCTTTTCTAGTGAATGGTGAATGTTATCTTACTCACTCTACTTTCTAGCTCCGTGTTTTGCGATGTGCTGTTTATAATCAGTCGTGAAATGTGTATTTTCTACAACGTAAAAGCCCAAAAACTGTATTGAAACTGTGTACTCAACAGCTTCTTCCAAAAGTTCTTTGAAAGAGATCACGGTAAGTTTCCAATACTTGTCTCAGCAATCAAAGAAAACAGGAAAAAAGGAAGCATTGATATCAAAGGTCAGTTTCTTACAATGCAGACTTTATTTTTGTTCAGTAGTTTCCTTCTGACTTGCCGTGTTTAACAGAGACAATCTGATAAAAGATAAACAAGTGACAAGCAATAGCTAGGAGAAAGTTGCTCTAAAAGCATATCTAAACCCAAAAACAAAAATGTTATATATTGCAGCTTTCCAAGCCTTAGATGTGGTAGCTGCTTCAGTTTTTCTTTTTAGGCTTTTATTTTCACCGGGTTATCCTGCCAATAACACACTTCCTGCTTCCGGGTGACTGAAGTCTGTGGAGGAGCAATGGAACCCACCTTGGAAAGCAGCATTGTCACCCCGTGGTGAGGATGGTGTTAGATGGACTAGAAGATTTAGATGAACTTAGCTATAAAGATCAAATCCAAACTCCATTTAACACTTTTTTAACAGTTACAATAAATTTTATTTCCTTTTGGGATAAGGTTATATAAATGGATAAAGGCTGGCCATTGTGCAGCTTAGCAC